>NW_003307659.1:19157-36821 GCF_000143455.1 Volvox carteri f. nagariensis | reverse complement strand
CTCCTTCATTGAGATGATCATCATGGCTGAGCTATATGATACAGTGATTGTGGTCCTGAAGGTTGTGGCAAATTCCAATTCATAAAAGGTAGATATTTAGTATTTCAGTAAATTGAACTGATATAGTCATGTGGGGATATTGGATTTGTTAAAAATGTTTAAAGGTTATAACTATCACAAAATTGAGTTCTGTTCCCTTTTAACCTGTAACAGATGCTAATCTACAGCGAGGCAAGGTATTTGCACGAGACCTTGGGTGGTCACGCTATCTTGCTGGGAGCCAGAATCAGTACAAAGCATATGTACTGGTTCCTGACTACCGTTTATCAAATGCAAATCCATTGAAGACACAAAGTGTTGGAAATATGGTTCTTCAAGTACTCCGTCATATGATAGTAAGTGCTGCTGCAGTATCTTCTTTGTTATTGCTTTGCATGTCAAAAACTTATGTCTGGACAACTTTTTTGCTTCAGGCATGTCTTCCAGGATTCTCATTGAACTGTGTCCCAAGAGGTGGCACTCTGGGAACCTGGAACCTTCATTCTATATGCGATTCACACTCATTTCATACCTTAATGAAGACCCTTCATAACTTCATGAAGGACCCTTCATTCAACACCAAATCGAGGGCCCCGGGTCAATTTAGAATGAGGACCACTTCATTACATAATGAAGGTAGCTCAGAATGAACGTCCCTTACGCTTTGAATACCCCTTCTGTCCAAAATGAAGGTGGTCTCCATAAAACGAGCCCATGTCCATCACGTGATATGAAGGCCCCTTTCAGTCCAAAAAGAAGCCGTCTCCATAAAATGAAACATGTACATCACGTGATATGAAGGCCCCTTTCAGTCCAAAAAGAAGCCGTCTCCATAAAATGAAAGTTGTATATCACGTGATATGAAGGCCACTTTCAGTCCAAAATGAAGCCGTCTCCATAAAATGAAACTTATACATCACGTGATATGAATGCCCCTATCAGTCCAAAATTAAGCTTTTTAATAATGTCCATCGCGCCATAAGGACACGCCTCCAATCCTAACTAGGAAGGCGTGTTCTTATCACATGATGAACAGCGTCTTGATACGGATTTGCTTATAAGCCAAGCCGTCTCAAGACCCTGTCCACCATGTGATAAGAACATGCCTTCAGCCCTAAGAAAACCTCCACAAACCTCCACAAAACAAGACATTGCAGCTATCCATCAAACGTAAACGTGCATCCACTAATATCGTCGTTTCTTGCTCCCCTTCCCCTTCGCCTTAATTTCCACGAAGGGGAGATCCGCTTCTGTCAAGACGACCTCAGGCAACGACCGTCTGCGCTTTGTGCCAGCCTTTGCCATCTTCAGGGCAGCTGTGGACTTCTCCCGCCGCCCATGTCCGTGGCCCAGGGTTGCAGCATCCACTGTGCCCTGTTGTCCCGCAGCTGCAGCAGCAGGAGCATCGGGTGCCGCTGCAGCTTTGTCGGGAACGCCAGCTGCAGTCCCATTGACGCCTCCCACCGTGGTGATGCCCTTGTAAGCACCACCCTCTGGGCTAGCGGCATCGATGACAGCATCCACCACGGCTGCTGCACCGTTGCTGACAGGGCCAATAGGCTCCTTGGGACCGAAGGCCTTGACAGCGGCCGGATGGATGTTCACTGCATGAGCAACACGAGCACATGCAGGATGAGTGGTACAGAAAAGGGACCAATTGTGATCACTGGCTAACCCAAGACAGTTGTAATACACAGAGAATACCATTTACTCACCCCCATCCTTGAGGAGGATCTTAACTGATGTCTCCCAGGTGGTGTCCTGGCTGAGGCCAATCAGGATATGGCGTCTATGAACGGGGAAGTGTTGGCACATGGAATGGTTAGCAGCATGAAAGGTAGTACATCGAAAGCGGATAACAACTGGGGCGCCCCTACATCCCCACCTGAGAATGGCATCTGTGACGTTCTTCTCCAGCTCCAGTTCGATCTTCTCATTAAATGCGTGCTTGTAGGGACTCAGCACGCTGTCTGCCGCACGCAGGTTCGCCTCCTTAGCTTCCCACCCCGAGATGACCAGATTGTGAGCAGCTCGCTCCTCCAAGCTGAGCGCTCGCCCCTTTGACAGCGCGGGGCCCACTATGTCCAAGGAACGCCTGAGTAGTGTAACAACATCGGGGCATTTATCGGTCAATTCATCAATGGGGCATCGACAAGTAGGATAAATGTAATCCCACGTCAAATCCACATTAATTTTATGAAACTTTCCGACCACGTTGAAACCCCGATATGAATAATCTTGAAACTTGACAAGAACTCACTTCCTGATAAGGTGTAGGACATGAATTGGGCACTGGGCTCGGCTGCTGCTTGATGACGGCACACTGTACTTGATACCACTGGTCAAGTGGCAGGCAGTCCGGTGCAGCACCAAGAAAGGAAAGCTCGAACCTGCCGCCAACATGTACTCCACAGCTGCACCTACAGGCGAAAGGCGACGTGTGGCAACTTTTAGAGTGTCGTGTTGTATGCATATTTATGTCGTGACAACGGCAATAATGGAAGAACGAAATGTAACAATACATGGAAGTGAAAGGGTACACCAAACGCTTTATAGTAACCCAGGCTTAGAAATAACAAGATAATACTAATGCACTTCTTGTCTTGCATGACATACCTGTCGCAGCGATCAAGCAGGTTTGTAGCAACTTGCCACGCTGTCGGTCCCCATCAGTTACGTTGCGTGGAAACTTATCTGTCGCCTGGGCACCATGCCCAGTCTGCAGCTCTGGAGTGAGGTCCTTCTGGCGGATCGGGCCCAGGCCATCCTCGGCAGGAGGCAGCATGTTGACTGCAGGAAATAATGAGGAGTGGGGGTTCATCTTCAGGAGAGGAGTCAAAGCAGTACATGACTTAAGTCCAGCCAGCAGATAAAGCATTTGAAGTTAAATCTCCAGATTTAAGCAAGGGTCAAATTCTCATCTGCATGTCATTGCAAACTCATTTTTCCTGAAGTCTTAGTCCACGTATAGTACGACAGAAACCTACGTATCGGCAATCTCAAAGCCGCCACAATAGTATACTGAACACTGTACCTGCCAACTGGAGGACACCCTTGTGTTCATTGAAGCCCCGCTTGATATAGTACAAAGCAGCCGCCACATCATCTGCTGGTGCTGAGCCAGCAGGTACGTTGAGCCGATTGAGAACAACATCCACGGGTAACCGCGTCTTGGAGCAGCTTCCCAGCTTCAACGCCCCAGCAGTAATGGCCGTACCGGTTGTGACTGTTCCACCGCTTTTGCACATCACACCGGTAACGACGGTGCCTGTTCTTGCAGGTGCAGCACTACTCTTGTTGACGTCGGTGTTGGCAGGCTGAGCACCTAACGGCTCTGGGCTGCCTGAAGGACTTGTAACGGTTCCATTGCTCCGATTAGGCAAGCGGTTGTCCCGCAGACGTAGACTTGTGTAGATCGTGATAGTGGCACGGATAACCTTGAGGTCCTCGACCGGCATCTTGACCTCCAGTACACGTACCGGGCCGATGGTTTTCGAGTCGACGAAGGTCTCCGGGTCATCCGAATTCAAAACAGTTTCGAGGAACTGTTCTGTCTCTTCAACAGTGGAGAACTTAAATCTACCTGCATTAAAACATAAGTAGCAGGACAAAGAACATATTCACCGTTACCATGTATACAACCAGCTCATTCAGAATGCAACCCTGGAAGTCTATGATTAAAATCTTTTCAGGATAACACCAAATTACTATTAGGAGCAGACACAGGCTGATTGTCACCATTGTTACACAGTCGCGGGGCGGCGGGCATTGTGGACCTGGTCAACACAGTCCTGTGACTTACCAGGTCCCACCAGCTTATAAAGCTCAGACAGCTCTGTTATCCCACAGCTGCATCGAATGATTTTGATGTCGTTGTCGCCAGTGAGAGAGCCCAGCAGACCGGCAAGGGTGCCGCTCTTCTCGAACTTCTCCCCTGTTGCTAGCTTCCGTCCTACGCCACCTAAATTAGGTCCAATAGCGTAAACATCTATAGTCAACACGTTTAGTCCATCCATTTTGCCTGTAAGTCGTTCAACGACTTTGTTTGACGGTCAACGTGAAGTGCAGCTCCAAGTCCGTAATTCAGTGCTTAAATTAAAAGGCAACCACTACGTGATTTAATGGTAAAGAAGTGTATGTAGGTAACGTCTTGAATGCGACTACCATTTCCCCCGGCCTGGTGGAAGTCGTACACGGATTGTACCACAAATTCCGTCTTAGGTTGAAATTCCCAAGGGATAGAGAAATGTCTACGAAGAACAGATAAACCAAATGTAAATTGGCGTGAATCGTTCATGGCCTCGAGGAAGAACACTCTTCAAAAGCATTCCGCAGAATACATAAAAGCGGCACTTAGATATGTGCCTCCTGAAGAATTCCAGGTGAAACCTGGAGTAGAAAACCAGGATAGCATACTAGCTCGTGCGATTCACAAGGAGCACCATACTCTTAAATGGTTGCTTCTGCTTAGATCAGCGACGGATGGAAAGGGTGTTAAGGCCCTAGATTTAGGGGACTCGGTACCTCCCTCCTTTGATGCTGGGGGGTATCCGAAGCATGCTACCGGGCTCCTCACGACCATGGGCTACGCCCACACAGCGTTTTACCAGAATGTCGCTGTGTACATACATGGCGATGGGTGGAAGAACATGAAGTCTACAGCAGCCAAACAGATGACCGATAAATGGGTCGGCATCAAGAAAGCGGGCTTCTTGCAGCAGGTAAGCAGTAGTATGTTGGCTCGGGGCCCCGACTGACCATGTAAGATTAGTCTGGGAGGGAGTAAACGCGCGTGTGTGTATGCATATAAGCATGTATGTATGTGCTTGTGCGGTATCGTTCCCTTGTGTGGCGTACCCGCTGCAGGCTACGACGGGGGGCGCTGGCCACTTGGGAGGCACCTGCCCGGGGCAGGAGAAGCAGCAGGTGGGTCCGCCTTGCATGTTGGGCGTAGTATGGGGGGGGTAAACCCTGCCGTTAACGGCAGCACGCGTGATAGGGGCGCTGGGTCCGTGGCACTGGGGGGGTGCGTCGCTGATGTGACTCCCGTCACGTCGTTATCACGTGATGGTCCAACCTGGTTAACGCGCGTGTGTGTATGCATATATGCATGTGCTTGTGCGGTATCGTTCCCTTGTGTGGCGTACCCGCTGCAGGCTACGACGGGGGGCGCTGGCCACTTGGGAGGCACCTGCCCGGGGCAGGAGAAGCAGCAGGTGGGTCCGCCTTGCATGTTGGGCTTAGTATGGGGGGGAGTAAACCCTGCCATTAACGGCAGCACGCGTGATAGGGGCGCTGGGTCCGTGGCACTGGGGGGGTGCGTTGCTGATGTGACTCCCGTCACGTCGTTATCACGTGATGGTCCAACCTGGTTAACGCGCGTGTGTGTATGCATGTATGTATGTGCTTGTGCGGTATCGTTCCCTTGTGTGGCGTACCCGCTGCAGGCTACGACGGGGGGTGCTGGCCACTTGGGAGGCACCTGCCCGGGGCAGGAGAAGCAGCAGGTGGGTCCGCCTTGCATGTTGGGCTTAGTATGGGGGGGGTAAACCCTGCCGTTAACGGCAGCATGCGTGATAGGGGCGCTGGGTCCGTGGCACTGGGGGGGTGCGTCGCTGATGTGACTCCCGTCACGTCGTTATCACGTGATGGTCCAACCTGGTTAACGCGCGTGTGTGTATGCATGTATGTATGTGCTTGTGCGGTATCGTTCCCTTGTGTGGTGTACCCACTGCAGGCTACGACGGGGGGCGCTGGCCACTTGGGAGGCACCTGCCCGGGGCAGGAGAAGCAGCAGGTGGGTCCGCCTTGCATGTTGGGCTTAGTATGGGGGGGAGTAAACCCTGCCGTTAACGGCAGCACGCGTGATAGGGGCGCTGGGTCCGTGGCACTGGGGGGGTGCGTCGCTGATGTGACTCCCGTCATGTCGTTATCACGTGATGGTCCAACCTGGTTAACGCGCATGTGTGTATGCATGTATGGTAATCCTGTTATGCCAAATCCCTCAGGCGCCACTTCTGAGGGATGATACGATTGCCATCATCTCTACCGAGCAGATGACTGCGCTTTTTGGTGGACCAGCCACGACGCATCGTGTGTTGGGCGCAGGGGGCTTCGGTGAAGTAATCGCAGGGGTGGATGCTGCATCTCGGACTGTCGCTGTCAAGTGCCTCCATGAGGCCATCACGAAGAGCACTGTGTCTTCAGTCCGAGCGGCTTATCACCGGGCTGTTTCCGCAAACACAGTGATTGGAACCTGGAGGGAGCCAAGCCTTATGACATTGCTTGCCATTGTGCACAACTCAGAGCGGCAAGCAGTGGGGTTTGTGTGGAACATGGCTGATCTCGGCACAGTTGAGGAGCTGGCATGTAACAATAACTGTACCCTTACACTCCTGGCCGAGTTGCTTGCGGATGCTTGCATCGGCATCCATGCCTTGCACCAGTAAGTGACATTTTACCTCCTCGGGATGGATTGTACGGCAGGGTGCCTCAATTACCGATTGTATCATATTGCAGGCGGGGGTGGATCCACAGAGACCTCAAGCCTGCAAACTTGCTCGTCATCACTGACTGTACTGGACAGCTGCGGTGTAAGGTAGCAGACTATGACCTTGCTGTTGAAGCAGGAGTCCACTCTGGTGCGGTAAGATTGTATACTAGAGGGGGTCGGCCGTGGCATGTAACTGGATCTGAAACCCAAGCAATCAACCTGGTACAGGCGGGCACAGTTGGCTACAGGCCACCGGAGGGTGCCCCAAAGGCGACGGCCAAGCACTCCTTCGCCTTCGACTACTACAGGCACGTATAATGTGCTTGCCGTTGGGTGCTGCCGTGTGCTTGCCGTTCGGTGTTTGTGGCCATGACCCGTCATGCGATGAAGTGTTATCTATCACCTCCAATTGCCAATTGTGCTGTAGCTTTGGGGCATGCATCGTCGCCATCCTTTTCAACGAAATGAAGAATCCAGTCAAGGTGATCAACCAGATCCATGCGTCGACCAGTAACCACACAGAGGAAAACCTGATCAACACAGCCGTGCATGTGTTCGATGGCAAGGCACCACGGTGTCTCGTTCACAAGCTGCTGGAGGAGTCGAGGTCCTTGACGTACAATTCCGCCGTCCGGCGCACGTCCTGTTTGAGCCTTGCAAAGTTGTCTGGGGGCATTCGTGCCGTTGTGTCCCAGCTGGACTGATTATTTTGTTTGTTATGATATCGGCCAGGATTACAGACTTCCATGAATTGTCCGGTTCTTTGGTATGTTATCTTGCCTGCTCCGTCCATCACGTGATGAAAACCGACGGCTCGCAGGCCAGGCTGTAAAAAGACCCCACTGCATGACCTGCCCAGGGCCGCGAACTCCCCTGTGTCGCGGACAGCCTCCCAGGCCGATCCAGATAAATGTCCCCACTGACTCCCACACACAGCAGCACGAACAGCCAGCACAGGACGGACGTAACCCGAGTACGGTATGCCGATCCGAACCCAGAATTTGCAGCGCACGTCCAAGCCATCATCCGTCCATCACGTGATGAAAACCGACGGCTCGCAGGCCAGGCTGTAAAAAGACCCCACTGCATGACCTGCCCAGGGCCGCGAACTCCCCTGTGTCGCGGACAGCCTCCCAGGCCGATCCAGATAAATGTCCCCACTGACTCCCACACACAGCAGCACGAACAGCCAGCACAGGACGGACGTAACCCGAGTACGGTATGCCGATCCGAACCCAGAATTTGCAGCGCACGTCCAAGCCATCATCCGTCCATCACGTGATGAAAACCGACGGCTCGCAGGCCAGGCTGTAAAAAGACCCCACTGCATGACCTGCCCAGGGCCACGAACTCCCCTGTGTCGCGGACAGCCTCCCAGGCCGATCCAGATAAATGTCCCCACTGACTCCCACACACAGCAGCACGAACAGCCAGCACAGGACGGACGTAACCCGAGTACGGTATGCCGATCCGAACCCAGAATTTGCAGCGCACGTACAAGCCATCATCCGTCCATCACGTGATGAAAACCGGTCAGGAGGCAGCTGCCAAGGGCCTCAACACATCCCAGCACATCTAGTGCTCTGACATGCTGTTGTATGGCATAAAAAAGGCCTGGCCACAATCGGTGTATGCCATGACACACTTTCGCCAGAAGGTCCCCCCTTGAAGAACCGAAAACGGCATAGCATACACCTGGTACCGAGGACTTGGGTTCAGACCCCGCTTCGAAACGTACATCAGCCCCCGCTGCTCTACATCAAGCAGGCCCACAAGCAGAAAGCGCAGCTCTTCACGGTTGACACCATCCTCTGTTATCGTTGCTGGTAGCCTAACGAAACCGTAAACAATACAAACATATGGCTGTTTGACGCCCCCCTGCTCATAGGACACCAGGAAGTAATACGAACGCCTGCTACGTGCCCGGCTATATGCTTTACTTGCCAGCCGGTCCTCGTCCACTTCCGCCCGGTGGAAAAGCAGAGCCCCATCCAGACGGCCAGTCAGGACGGACTTGATCGCCACCTCATCCACGCCTGGTGAGATGAAAGGACAGGACATGACACGAACAGGTGTATGACCATTATACCTTATGGTTGCAGGAACTTACCGCCATTCAATGCCCAGGAAGCCATAGCTGAGTCACCAAGCTCAGATGACATGGACGTGCGGAGACCCTGCAAATCGTGTACACACTATTGAGTACATAATGCATGTACAGGCGATGTTCGAATATGAAGCCCAACAAATCTGGAATAGCATACACACCTGGAGAACCAGCTCCATCAGGTCTGGTGATCCCCACCCGATGGGCCGCCCAATACCCAGCAGTAGTACACCATTGTGCGGCTTGTCATATTGCGGCTTGGTGTAGTCCCGGCTCGTCCGACCCCAAATTTCATCCAGCGGCTCCACTAGAGCCCCATCTCTCATCTTTTGCATGGCCTCTCCTAACAGCAGTTGCTGTGCGAAGTGCACCTCGGGTCGAGTGACCACCCGCTGCCCGACGGTACGCTTGAATCGCTGCACATTGTGAACCACTTCAACTGAAACACTTTTATGACACATGCCGGGCCAACCTCTAGGCTCACCTGCATCAGCCGCTCCACGACAAATTCCAGACCACTGGCGGTAGACCCCCATGCCATCTCTTGATCGAACAGCCTGCATGCAGGAGTTAGGCTAACCCTAATAGTAGGCATTGGATGCTCATATAAACCTTTAATGCAGTATTTACCTGCAAATAAGGGTGTGGAGGTTAATTGTGAAAGTTCCAGGTGGAAACTCATTCTCCTCCGCCAGGGATGCAAACTCAAGCAGGTGCTTCCGAGCCTTCGCTGCTGCCTCCACAAACGCCTCGTGGCTGGGGTATTGACACGGCGTGAAGTAATGCTTTACAGCCGCGACCAGGTGGCCCCACATCCTCTTTTCCAGATCGGGCAAAATGTCCATGAAGATGTAGGATGAGAACACCAGCATGAAGTGCATATAGTCCTCCATCCGCCATGAGTCCCTGCCAAAGCAAACCCCTGAGTCTCATAGCTGTACGAGAGGCAAAAGAAACACCCAGGGACCTATGGATGGAAAGTCCAAATAAAATCGTAAGGAAAACCCTAATCCCGCCTCCTCTTAACCACCTTTCCCCTCCTCCCTTCCCCCACCCCTTTCCTTCCCCCCGTAGGGTGAGGCCTCCTCCCCTCACCCCTAACCCAACTGCTAACCTGTAAGTCACCACGTCACTGTAGGGCCTGCCAAAGTCGTCCGACACGATGATGTGCTTGGACCGTGTGCTCATAAGGCGCCGGTGCTCGTGACTGATGGCAACGGGCCGCCCCATGGCATCCTTGGGGTTGCGAAAGAGCTGCGCCAACAGGGTCTTTACTACACCCAACAGCAGTGCGTGCGCGACAGGCACCAAGAAGACGTCCTGGAGATCCACGCCTGTGTGGACGGCAACCATTTTAAGCAATTTGGGAGTGCAATTGTGGCAGGATACACACATGGCATCAACGAGTATTTGAGTCTCTTTAAGCATCATTTATGTGTCCTGCTGGCCCTCAAGCACTCACCGAGGAGATTGGCAAATACCGATGGGCCTTTGCAGCCCACTACCTTCAGCGCTTCCTTTCGGTGGGCATCAGGGGTTTGCTTGTCAGCTAGAATATCCAAGGCGTCTTTGGCACGGTTTTCATGGTCTTGGTGGGTAAGCTTCAGCCGGGGGTCGCCCACAAACATGAGGGTGTCTTCCTCCTCCTGGTTGAGATACCTACAGTAAGATCCAAGAATCAGCAATCACTTACACTAATCTTACGTCGACGAGACTAAACTTACTGTGATTTCGCACTCTGCGGCTGAGGCATTGCATAGCCCATATGCCTCACAGCACCACCCTGCCTGCCTTCACCGTGGACATAAATGCCCTCCCACCAGCACCAGCAACAGGCACCGATCTTAGATGACAGTCCAGCGAAGTTGCCCAGCTTAACACGAGCCTGCCCGTCTGCCAGGCATGTTACCACAACAGGCCGATGCAGAAAGGTTCGGCCTTGCTGCATAACCTCCATCCCATTGTCAAACAGGCTCCGCAGCTGCTGCATTGTGTGCTGGAAGTAGGGCTCGAGGTTCTTGGGTGCATGCGGGCCTGGAATCACTGCAAGCACGACTGTGTTCCATGCCTTTCCGAGATTCCGGGGGCTAACGTCACGACAACGCAAACCAATTATGCCCGTAGAATGGACACGGCCTTTGTATGGCTCCAAGAAATCGAACAGAAACTCGTAGACGGAGTTCTCCCAATCGAGAACTGTGGGTATTTTGCCCACAAGGTCTTGGAAAGCAGCCCCTACAGGTGGACCGTCATCATTCACTAAACTGTAATGGTGTATACACGAACACAAGAAAAAACACTTGATCATCACGTGATTATACCTACTCAAAAACCTACAGGGCAAAACTCCTCAAGCTCCAATCCCCCAACCAAACCCCCAACCCGAGGAGACATACCGTTGAAGAAACTGCTCGGTTTGCCAGCATCAGAAGTCGTTGAACAAGATGATTCCCCCCTGGAGTCTGACATAGCGTTAGTACCCAAGCCTGAGGCCAAGGGTGAACCTGACGAGGCTGAGCCGCCTGAGGGTGAGCCTGAGGGCGAGCCTGAGCCTGAGGCTGAGTCCGACCCTGAACAGGAGGATGAGTCTGAGCTAGATCCCGAGCCCGAACTGGAATCTTTGCTGTCCGAAAATGTGCCCCAGTCCGATGGTCTCCAGTCCGCACGATCTGCTTGAAATTCAGGGTGCCGGAAGAGGCGTTGGAGTGCATTCTTCAGCCCGAAATCGATGTACCAATGCCTTGGCTCAATCACCTCGCGGCCTGCAGTACGACAATTTGCACTGTCATAACTCCATGCCGTCTGTGGAGACATCACCCGTACAACGCACCTCCCACAATTGTGATCTTGAAGCGTGGAGTCTTGCAGTATCGGCACACCGAGTCCTTGTTTGCTGACCAGGATGATCGGTCCAGCTTTGGGTACATGTAGCCACGGCAATTCTCCTCTGCACAGACGTGCTGCTCGTACATGGACCAGTCTTCTGCACCCGATACCTCCCGCAACAGGTGCATGGATGGCGGGAGGTAATTCAAGCGTGGCAGCATTCGTGACCATAATGCCAGGTCCGCATCAGCCATGACCTTCGACTTGTGGTAAGTGTCGTGAAGTTCCAGGTTGGAGTAAATTGCCTGCGCAAGTTATAAGTAGGACACATCTACTTTCTCCACTCCATCTCTCCCCTGCATTTCCCTACTTCTCTCCCTCCGCATTCATGCCTCCCTCCTCTCTAGACAGATCTCCCCCCCCCGCATTTCCCCCCTTCCTCGCCCCAGCATTTCCCCCTACTCTCTCTCCCACGCATTTCCTCCCTCTCTCTCTTTCCCATATGGCCGTATGCATACGCCCCCCTCCTCTCTCTCCCCCCCATTTTGTCTCCAATAAATTCCCCCTGCCTTTCCCTCCGTGAACTCTGTCCTTACACAAGTTACATATCCTTGCCTGGCGTGTAGATAGGTCCGCCTGTTCGACGATATTTCCGCTGGCATCCTGTACAATCCAGAGCGGGTCATCTAGGTGATTTTCATAGAATCGTGCCGACCCAGGCTTAGCGTACTCATGTGGGCAGCCAGTCCTGCCACATAGACATGCCTTCTTTTGTTGTGTGTGGACAGTACCTGCAGTCAGTGGTAAATGGATGTGATCAGACCCCACACAAAACAGCATGTTCATCAACACGTGGTTATATTATCGTGTGATGGAATTAAGAGACATTCATTGTAACTTCGGTGTCAGTAACTCTGTCATTAGTTCAAGGTACCTCACCGTTATCAACATTCTCCTCCAGCACTCCAAGAGGTGCCGCCTGCCCTCGCTGTTCCAGTTCACCAAACAGGGCGGTGGTTCGGATGCACAGCTCGGTGGTAACACCTCCTATGGGTAGAATCAGTACACATGTGCACCAATGGATAAATACCAAACTCGAACAGCTAACAGTGCTAAATATAACACAAGCGCTCGTTGCCCACCTTCGTTGGGCTCTTCGAGGATGCCAAACATCTCGTTCATACCCGTCTCGATTCCTGCTCAAGGTGCAGTAAAGCTCTGTGCACAGAACAATATTGGCACTTTCGGTCTGGCATCAATCTCCCCTACTCACCAACCGTATCTGGCAGTACCCACGCAAGGGGACCGTCATCTTCCTCCGACTCATACACTGCACCCCTTGCTCCATCATCTGCACAAATGCACATCAAAGCAAATGGCAGACATGATTACCTTTACATCAGTCCACACCCCTCTCCATTACATCCGTCCCTTGCCCCGAGTCATCCCCGCAGTCGCATGTGACACGGTTGCCCGTGACGTCGCCTGAGTCGCCGTCACCGGAGCTGCCATCACCACCACCCCGCCACCACCCCGTTCACCCCATCCCCTTCACCTCCCCTGCCGTCACCACGGCCGCCATTTCCACCTCCGTCCTCTTCACTGCGGCAATCCCCGCTCCCCCATCTCCGTGACCTCTCTCCCCTGCATTCCCATCTGTTCTCACCTGCACCTCCGTCGCCAACCGTTCCTTCTTCAGTGGCAACAATACGGATCTCCACCTCTCCATCCGCCCCAATGTGTCCAAGTGATCCGTCACCTGGGAATAGCAGGGCATACGTCCACGACACCATGAAGGGTTCATCGTCATCCCCGCAGTCGCATGTGACGTGGTTGCCCGTGACATCGCCTGAGTCGCCGTCACCGGAGCTGCCATCACCACCACCCCGCCACCACCCCGTTCACCCCATCCCCTTCACCTCCCCTGCCATTTCCACCTCCGTCCTCTTCACTGCGGCAATCACCGCCCCCCCATCTCCGTGGCCGCAATCACCCCCACTACCCTCTCTCTCCCCTGCATTCCCATCCGTTCTCACCTGCACAGCTGTGCCGCCGTTGCCCCTGACGTCGCCTGAGTCGCCGTCACCTGAGCCACCATCACCACCACCCCCTTCAACCCATCCCCTTCACCTCCCCTGCCGTCACCACTGCTGCCATTTCCGTCCTCTTACCTTATGGACTATGGTCTCACCTGTTAGATTGTCGGGGCTCCACTGCATTTCCGCCTGGCCCTTCGGTGGACTCCACTCCATGTCCACCTCCACCGCAGACGGGGTGCCTGCACTGACAGGGGGGACCTCGTTTCAAATCGCTCATGTCCTACATGTGACGTGTGTGCTAGTTTCGTTTGTTGTACCTGTTTGGTCCGGTTTGTTAGCTTGCGGCTGTGCTCCCGCACCAACCATCGAAGGGCCCGCCGGAACGGGAGCTTGTTGCTGAGGACATTCATCTGCATAATATTGGACGTCGCAAATTTTAACCATACATAGTAGCTGGCAATGTATTGCAGCAATTTCTCACTGCGTCCAGCGATCATCTCGTTAGGAGCCACGGCATCGAGGCCAAAAAGCTCTGTGCCATTATTACCACCATGAGGCTGGACGCACTGATGCGTGATGACGTGATTATATGCATGAGACTTGCTATGATACTTGCGTCCGCAGGACACACACGTAATTTCAAATTTCGACAACGCATACAGTCGACCGCGGCAGAGGTAACGTGGATATGTTTTAGCTGGAGGGGCCATCTTTATTAGCTATTATTACATCTTCAACAGAAAGCTGGACTTGCGAACAGATGCTGTGTGCATTTGTATGTTCTGAAGGGCCCTACAGCCCTTCATTCTGGGACAAGCGCAGACTGAACGAAACCTTATGTTTGGAGTATTTGTAAAGTCATAAGTAATTAAAACAATCCCTGGCATGGCGATATTACAGGGCTTTTGCATGCTAAGTGGCCATTTCAGCCGAACTCCGTCGATATGCTCTGAAGGCCCCTCAGCCCTTCGTTATGAATTGAGCACGAATGAGCACGAAACGACAACTAGATGAAGGTATTCCCGGGTATCGAAGGGAAGCTGGTTCCCAGAGTGCATATGCTTGCAGAGCGCATATGCTTGCACATTGCATATGCTTGCAGATCGCATATGCTTGCACATCGCGTATGCTTGCAGATCACATATGCTTGCAGATCACATACGCTTGCAGATCACATATGCTTGCAGAGCGTATATGCTTGCACATTGCATATGCTTGCAGATCGCATATGCTTGCAGATCGCATATGGCATATGCTTGCAGATCGCATATGGCATATGCTTGCAGATCGCATATGGCATATGCTTGCAGGTTGCATATGCTTGCAGATTACAAATGCTTGCATACTGCATATGCTTGCAGATAGCATAGCATAGCATAGCGCAGCATAGCATAGCATAGCATAGCATAGTGTAGTGTAGCGCAGCATAGCATATCATAGCATAGTATAGCATAGCATAGCATAGCGTAGCATAGCATAGCACTTGCTGGACAGCAGGTTCGAGTCCTGCGATGGTTTTCACGTTTCCATGCTTTAATGCTTTCGTGTTTTTGTTACTGAGCGCATACGCTTGCACATCGCATATACTTGCAGATCGCATATGCTTGCGGATCACATATGCTTGCAGAGCACATATGCTTGCACATCGCATATGCCTGCACATCGCATATGCTTGCAGATCGCATATGCTTGCACATCTCATATGCTTGCAGAGCGCATATGCTTGCAGATTGCATATGCTTGCAGATCACATATGCTTGCAGATCACATATGCTTGCAGATCACATATGCTTGCAGAGCGCATATGCTTGCACATCGCATATGCTTGCAGATCGCAGATGCTTGCGGATCACATATGCTTGCACATCCCATATGCTTGCACATCGCATATGCTTGCACATCGCATACGCTTGCACATCCCATATGCTTGCAGATCACATATGCTTGCAGATCGCATATGCTTGCACATCGCATATGCTTGCAGATCACATATGCTTGCAGATCACATATGCTTGCAGATCGCATACGCTTGCACATCGCATATGCTTGCAGATCGCATATGCTTGCAGATCGCATATGCTTGCAGATCACATATGCTTGCAGATCGCATACGCTTGCACATCCCATATGCTTGCAGAGCGCATATGCTTGCACATTGCATATGCTTGCACACCGCATACGCTTTCAGATCACATATGCTTGCAGAGCGTATATGCTGGCAAATTGCATATGCTTGCAGATCGCATATGCTTGCAGATCGCATATGGCATATGCTTGCAGATCGCATATGGCATATGCTTGCAGATCGCATATGGCATATGCTTGCAGATCGCATATGGCATATGCTTGCAGGTTGCATATGCTTGCAGATCGCATATGCTTGCATATGGCATATGCTTGCAGATCGCATATGCTTGCAGATCGCATATGCTTGCAGATCGCATATGGCATATGCTTGCAGATCGCATATGGTATATGCTTGCAGATCGCATATGGCATATGCTTGCAGATCGCATAATGGCATATGCTTGCAGATCGCATATGCTTGCAGATCGCATATGGCATATGCTTGCAGATCGTATAATGGCATATGCTTGCAGATCGCATAATGGCATATGCTTGCAGATCACATAATGGCATATGCTTGCAGATCGCATAATGGCATATGCTTGCAGATCGCATAATGGCATATGCTTGCAGATCGCATAATGGCGTATGCTTGCAGATTGCATATGCTTGCAGATTGCATATGCGTATGCTTGCAGACTGCGTATGCTTGCATAATGCAGATGCATGCGCATATACATAACATATCGCATATCGTATATTGCATATCGCATATTGCATATTGCATATTGCATATCGCATATTGCATATTGCATATCGCATATTGCATATTGCATATCCCATATCGCTGCATATGGCATATCGCATATCACATACCGCATATCGCATATATCGCAAATTGCATATCGCTGCATATCGCAAATCGCTGCATCCATATGCTTGCAGATCGCATATGGCACATGCTTGCAGACTGAATATGCTTGCATAATGCAGATGCATGCGCATATGTATAACATATCGCATATCGTATATTGCATATCGCATATCGCATATTGCATATTGCATATTGCATATCGCATATCGCATATCGCATATTGCATATCGCATATTGCATATCGCATATTGCATATTGCATATCGCATATCCCATATCGCTGCATATGGCATATCGCATATCACATACCGCATATCGCATATATCGCAAATTGCATATCGCTGCATATCGCAAATCGCTGCATATATTGCATATCGCATATACATATATGCATATATGCACTTATATGGAACATAGAACATAATCGCGGTAGGGATCGAACCGGCGACCTTCCGTTTTTTCGGCGCGGTCTTAAGCGCGTACGGCACGCTCCCGACCCGGATTTTCCAAAACGCTCCGGACAGACAACCGGACAACCATCGAACGAACTCGGGATAGGCCTCCGCTCATTTCATATGAGCTACGGCTACAGACAACCGGACAACCATCGAACTCGGGATAGGCCTCCGCTCATTTCATATGAGCTACGGCTATAACATGGGGATCGCGACCCACACGGCCCCCACTCTCCAAGTCATGAACTAGTTTGCGCCCAACTACGCAACTAGGCAACGACACATCGACGCAACGACACATCGACGCAACGACACAAGTACCCAACTACGCAGTTATGCAACGACACAAGTGCGCAACTATGCAACTTCCCAACTTCCAACTACACAACTACCCAACTACCCATCAACATAACTAACCAACTATGCAAGTAGCCAACTACTACCCAACTAGCCAACAACAGACTATGCAATATGCAGCTACCCAACTGTACAACTACCCAACTCCTTATTTACGCAACTGCGCAACTAACCAACTATGCAAATACACAACTACCCAACTACGCAAGTGTGCAACTACACAATTATGCAATTACACCATTATGCAACTACCCAACTGCCCAACTACCCAACTACCCAACTATATGAGTACACAACTATCCAACTATGTGAGTACGTACACAAAGTGTGTACACAACTTTGAAATACACTTGCAACAACGTTTGTGGTTATCTTGGTATGTGTAGAAGTATCCTTTCATATCACATC
>NW_003307659.1:0-901 GCF_000143455.1 Volvox carteri f. nagariensis | reverse complement strand
GGCCAGCAATTATTACCGCGACCAAAACATCTACGTCATCTGGACAGGCAAGCGACAACTTTTTAAATTTAGATTGGCTTGCTTCAGTCATNTGTGTTACACTTGCTTCTGAAGGGACAGCCCTATATTGCATTGCAACACCGGTACCAAGTATACGCCCCGTGAGTGCTGCTTGATGCTTGTTTGGTTGCTTGATGGCAACACCTGTATTTGGCTCCCACCTGGCGTAGCCAACATACCGATGCAGGCAGGCAGATAGCCAGGCAGGCAGGTGGTCGGGAATCATAGATGCAGCAGGGAGGTAGGTAGGCAATGAGCGCATGTAGATACACCCTGGCATTCTCCAGCCCATCCACGCAACAGTATGTGCCTGCCAGGGGCATTGTGTATACTTACAATCCTATCTAATAGCTGAAGGGGGTAAAGCTTCATCTGTGACAACTAGCCTGGCAGTTCCTACGCCTTCACCAGTGTTTTGCGGCATCTTCATCCTTGTCAGCCGTGCCAAGTTCTTTGCTGAAACGTTCCAGCAATTTTTCAAGGTCTAGCATCCATAACACCTGATGGTACGGTTCAGCACCCTCTTCATTTTAGGTTGTTCTTCAGACCCAGCAGAGATTTCTCAGTCAGCTGCAGAGCTACATGCATATACTCTATATTTTGGTGTTGATAATGCATTCAAGTAGAGAGTGTCCTGCAGGTCTTCACGTGCACTGGTCTAACACGTGTTACTTCATTGCACTCTTGCCCCCACGTCTTAAAATTGGCCAAATACTTTCTCCACCGGACGCGGTCGACAGGATTCGAACCTATGCGGGAGATCCCATCTGATTTCTAGTCAGACCCCTTAACCACTCGGGCACGACCGCGGAAATGAGCCCTGGCATTGTCGTACCTCGTA
>NW_003307658.1:223193-224601 GCF_000143455.1 Volvox carteri f. nagariensis | reverse complement strand
TCGAGAGTCCGGACTACACAATTAGCATCCCCATGACACCTGCTCTGCGGTCTGCCACACGAGGGGTCACAGCTAGCCTGCGTTCAACANGCTTTCTGCACCAGGGCCAGCTCTCTTCCCAGTGATATGTCAACAGAGCTGGGGGGGATGTGTTAGCAACGACAGTCTGCAACGTGTTCAATCATCCAGCACAACTGCACAGCACGCATGTGTTAGTCCCTGCAATCACGCCAGCACCCCTACGGCTGCCTCTACCCAGGCGTCAGAGCACCGGTTGGGAATGGAAGCAGGTCAGCACAACGCAACACATGCAGCACCTCAGTCTGCCAGCACACCCAGGTCAGCCCTGGTGCGGGCAGCATCAGCGATCATAACTACGGTCACCAGCTTTACATCAGCAGCTACCAGTACTGTAGCAGCTACGATTGGAGCCGTAGCAACTGCGGCCACTCCCGTGGTCGTAACACACCAGGAGCCCTTGCCACCGCCCCGGCGAAGCGGCAAGAGGAAACGGGCTAAGGCCCTACGCACAAAAAGCATCAGTGTCACCAAGCGCACATGGACAAGCCTTGCAGCGCTCAGCATGCTGGCAACGCTCCTGCTCTCTCTCTCAGGACTATCACCCTGTCAACACTCACACACTACAGGACAAGTATGGGCTGCATCGTCCTGAGGAGATTTTCCAGCGCGTAGGCAAAGCTACTATTTTCTCCAAGTTGGACCTGCGGCAGGGGTTTTTGCAGATCCCCATAGCGCCTGAGCATCAGGCTCGTACCTCGTACTGGGTCTCCAACAAGCTCATGGCCTACACACGAATGCCGTATGGACTCAAAAATGCCAGCGCCTACTTTCAGCACGTCATGGATTATGAGCTGGGCAAGGCAGGCCTGGCCGATGTCAGTGTAGCATTCATTGACGACGTACTTATTTGGTCACAGACGCCTGAGGAGCACGTCAAGCATGTGGCCGCTGTACTCGACGTGTTGGCAGCCTGTGGGCTCCGTGCCCATCCTGACAAGTCAATTTTCGGCGCTGACATCATTGAGTACCTGGGTCACAACCTCAGTGCCTTTGGGATCAGTCCTCACCAGGCCAAGGTCGCCGCAATCATGGCTCTTCAGCCTCCCCGCAACGTGTCTGAGCTCCGTACACAGCTGGGTTTCATCAACTACTACCGCTGCTACGTCCCGCAAATGAGCCAGCTCGCAGCGGATCTGAACAAGCTCCTCAAGAAAGGTGAACCGTGGGTCTGGGATCCCAAGCAGCAAGAGGCGTTTGAAGCCATCAAGACTGCATTCACCAAGGAGGGACTTATCCTGCGTCGCATCAACTACTCCCGCCCGCTAATACTGCACACGGATTTCTCCAACAAGGGCATAGGAGCCGTCCTCGGGCAAGTCGATGACGA
>NW_003307658.1:221345-222969 GCF_000143455.1 Volvox carteri f. nagariensis | reverse complement strand
CGCCTCCCGAGGCCGAAGATGCTCAGCGAGCCGCAGCCCGGACCCAGCTGCAAAGCCTCGCAACTGAGTGGCTGTCCGCTGCAAAACGTTCCGGTGGCTCAGCCCCTCGGTGCCTACAGACCGTGACACCCTGAAGGTTTCAGTGGGAGCCCAGTTCTTCCCACTGGCCACACAGAAAGGAGTCACACTTTATGAGCCGCTAGGCGGCATGTGCGCGGGCCTTGAGGCCTGTCTGCCAGGGTTCTTCACCCCGATTCGGGCCCAAACTTTTTTGAGACTTTTCCGTTTTGCCCGAAAGGAAAATTAGTGCGCCCCGGAGCATCCCGAACGGATTTGGGGCCTTTTGGAGCATTTTTTCGGGGGCCCCACCGAAGCATTTTGAAGGCATTTTCGGAGAAAACCGAACGATATTTCAGCCTAAATTAGCATGTTTTCGGGCGCAGACCGGGGCTGGAAACCGGGCTTGCCGTGTAAGGCCCGCTTGGTCACCAGTCAAACAACAAGTACAAATGTGCATTGCGGCTGCTTCGCAGCTGTATCGCAGCTGTATCGCACACATTTTCATGCATCTAAGCATATCCATATCCCACATTTTCATACATCTAAGCATATGCATAGTTAAACATGCCCGAGTCAACTGATGATGAAGGTGCCCCGCATCTCCCTCGGGATTCGCGGCTTCGGCAAGCTCGAACCGCCTGTTTGCCTTCGATGTCAGCGAACTTGACGTTTTGCAGGAAGAGTTTTCAGTTATGAAGTCAAAGATAGCCTTGCTTTGGGTAAAATCCTTGCTGAAATATTTCTCCCAGGAGCTATGTTCCAAAATAAAATCAAACACCTGTTAATTCAGCCGTCCTAGCATATAACGATAGAATCCAGCTAAATTTTACCCCGAAAACCGCTTTAGACAGTTTCGGGGTACCCGAAAACATTCTCCGGCTGACAGGAAAATTTTCGGGGAGGGCCCCGAAAGGTTAATCAGAGGGTTTCGGACACGGCCGAAATTTTTGGGTACCCTGGTGAAGAACCCTGTTGTCAGACCTTGTTGTAGCGCGTTAGAGCGTTACAGAACTTAATCGCTGCGTGATTAAGGCACGACTTGATAAGACTGAGCTACGAACAGTCTACGAATATCTTAGAGTTTAGACGTGCTTCCTAACCAAGGAATGACACGAACTTGAGATACCTACAGACACATCGGTTCGAGCGACCAATGTAGATCTGAAGAGACATCGTTCAATCGCTGCCCCGGATTGATGATACACTTGATCGTCTAGCTGGTGCATCGATTTTCACGGCCCAGATACTTCGAGTGGCTTGTATTGCCTTTCGGCCTATCGAACGCCCCCGCAACCTTCCAGAATTTGATGAATCGCATCTTTGCACCGTACTTGAACCGAGTTGTTACGGTATACTTGGATGACATTCTCATATTTTCCAAGACCCCAGAAGAACACGCACGCCATTTAAGGGTGGTGTTAAAGGTCCTTGAGGAAAACCAGTTACGTGTCAAGCTTTCCAAGTGCGATTTTTGGAAGACCGAAGATGCGATTGTTACAGTGGACCCCGAACGGGTCGAGTGCAACGCCCATAGGAGCGCCTCCCGCACAACACTGTGGGCCTT
>NW_003307658.1:220066-221295 GCF_000143455.1 Volvox carteri f. nagariensis | reverse complement strand
AGTATCTGTACTCGGACATAGACCAGCATGCAAGGATGGTGGCCGCCGCGCGATTGCCAGCACTCAGCGCTGCCTATCCCCAGTTATTTCCGCTCTCAGCATGGAGCGATACATTTATAGCACTGTCTCAGGACGTCCGGCAAGTCACAGGTCCGGAGCTTAGGCTGGCAGGAGCCCAGGAGGGTAGCCTGTGGTTGGTTATCGCGTTCTGGAACGCTCAGTCAGCTGACGCAGTGCCAAAGGTTCTCAGCGTGATGAACGAGCTCCAGGCGCTCGTTCCTTCACCTCGACCGGCCTGCATACTTGGCTGCACGTCCCTACCGCTTTCAGCCCAAACACCCGAGTCCGAAACTGCCGAGAAGGATGCTGACAAGATGTTTGGGAAAGCCACCCTTACCAATGCTGCACGCTTTGGCTCGTATTCACACTGTCTTTACCAGTGTTGGAGTAACCTCGCGTCACCCGAGGAGTTCACCTGTGTCGTGCAATCTGCAATCCGGCCCGCCGGCAGACAACTCCAAGACGTGCTTAGCAGTGAGCATTCAGCACCCATCTCCGCGCGTCAGATGCGCTATACGTACTACCCCTGTGACCATGCTGGAAAGCCCGTCCGCGCGCTTTATCCAGGCTCAGTGGGGCAGCGTGGCTTGGATGTTGTGGGGAGTATCGCCACTCCGTTGTACAACAGTATCACCGCTCAGTACGATTCCCTGTATCCCGGGGAGTGTGACCTCGTGTTGGGTTATGAGGCAGGGGCGTCAGCCGCTCCTGGCCTAACAGATCATGCTCGTCTCTCTGTGCTGGCCAACGCAACTGACCAAGCACTCATATCCAGTGTTGTTGCAATCCTGCGCGCCCTGGCGCAAGATGCCAAGGCGCAAGCCTTTTCCGCAGCATCGTGCCGATCCGTCGTGCACGAGCTTGCTTACCTCTCACAAGGGCTTGCCGTGAGCGTGGCCTCTCACCCTCTTAGTGACATGGGTGGGGCCTCTATGGCGCTGGCCGCGCATGCTCAAGATCAGACTCTCAGTCCCGATGCCCGGCGTCAGGATATTTGGGACGACGAAATCACGATTCGTCTTCTTCGCTCAGGCGAATGTCCACCTGGCACCGACCTGGCAGAGCAAAAGCGTTGTGCTCAACGTGCACGAAAGTACCGTTTCCAAGGAGAGACACTCTATCACATCGAGAACGACGGCAAGCCACGCGTCGTTCCCAAACCTGGGGAC
>NW_003307658.1:217753-219799 GCF_000143455.1 Volvox carteri f. nagariensis | reverse complement strand
GACCTGTGTGGTCCGTTCAAGAAGACCCCCAGGGGTTTTACGTACGTAATGATTTGTGTGGAACATTTTTCTAAGTACGTGGTTCTCATTCCGCTGCCTGACAAGCATGCTGAGCAGACAGCGTTCGCCTTCCAGCACCACATTTTGGGCCGTTATGGGGCCTGTGCTGAGGTATGTACAGATCAGGGCAGTGAGTGGAAAGCTGAGTTTGCGCAATTGTTGATTGATTCGTTGATAGATCATCGTCAGACCTCCGCGAACCACCCGCAAGCCAACGGACTGGCAGAGCGTGCTGTTCAGACTTGCAAAAACGCGCTCCGGCGCATTGCACATGCTGGCGGTGGAGTTGAGGAGTGGGACAAGCATCTGCCGTACGTCATGCTGGGCTACAACTGCTCCGTGCAGTCAGCATCGCGTGTTACGCCGTACCACGTCATGCACGCCATGGAACCCACCATTCCACCGGCGATTAAGCAGCGTTTTGAAAGGGACGTGAGTTTGGATGACCCAGAGGCGGCGGCAAGGTCTATTATGCAACGTGCTGCCGCGCTTCGTCGACATATGGCCGTGACGGGCGGCAACCTACTCATTGCGCAGCACCGTGACACTCTTCGTTATGCGCGCATGAGGGGCGGAGCCGTTTTGCCGCGTTTGCGTCGTTTTGAGATGGGTGACTACGTGTATTATCGGAATACCTCCGCTCGCGCCAGCTTGGATCCCCACGCCAAGCCGGATATTCTGCGGGTTACTGAGGTGAGGCCCTCCGGGGTGTTGGTGCTAGAGGGACGCTGTGGCAGCACGCTTACTGCCCATGTCAGTCACTGTGCGCCCTGTCATTTGCCCATCGATGATCACGTGGTCGACCCGCGATTGGCTAGGCCATCTCCAGGGCATCCCTGTGAGGTGTGCAGATTTCCTGATGGTGAAGAATGGATGTTGTTATGTGATGCGTGTGGCACTGGATGGCACACTTATTGTCTTAAGCCGCCTTTGAAGGAGATACCGGAGGGCGCATGGATTTGCCCAAAGTGTGAGTCGAAAGGAGTTAGTGCTGAAGCTTTGGAAGGGAAGTCGTCCGAACCTGCGCGGGGTGCAGCTCCCGAGCCACCCAAGTACCTGCGCGACCTCCAAGGCGTGGCTGTTATGAGAGAGTCTAAGGGAAGAGGGCGTCGCACCACCCGGTCGTTGGGTGTAGCATCGTATGCTGGCCGCAGGGGAAGGTCCCACGTGTTTCAGGTGGTGTACGACAATGGAGACGTTGAGGTGGTTAGTGTGAGCGAGTTGCGCAATCGTGTAGCCCCTACACGCCCCTCTGCCAAGAAAGTGATGGCGGGAATCTCTGAGGCCAAGGAGCATCCGTGCTCGGGCCCGTTCGAGCTTCACACGATCAAGGGGGTCAGCCAAGCTTTGGCCCGTGTGATGCCGGGAGAGCACAGTCCAAGCAAAGTAAAGGCATTGGTGACCGCCGGATGTAAAGGTATCATGAGGAAGGATCCTGTGAGGGCTGAGGATGTTAGCGTTCTAACGCAAGCCGTCGCAGTTGGTTGTGTGGGATCAGTGTTTACCCCTTGGAAGTGGGATGAGAAGGCAGTGCAGCAGTTGCGGGAGGGTGCCTGCACCGTTCGGTATATGCCCGACAAGGCAACCCTCTACACGGCCCAGCCGCAAAGTTTTGCAAAGGCTCGTTCTGATGGGGTCGCCATGCCAATCATAGGGTTGGATATCTCTGAGGAGGTGATGGATGTGGTGTTGCCGGTGGCATGTCAGCATGCTGAGGTAGCTGTCATCGCTGCTGTGCCTCGCACTTATATCACGCAGGCGGATCCGGCACGCTTGCATTGGCTCCGTGCTGTGCAACGGGACGACCGTTTGAGTGTTTTGCAAGTAGGAACTAAGTTTTGGTTGGTTGTGTTCAGCAGTGCTATGTGGAAGCGCGCCCTGGTGAAGGACATAACGCGCGCCGTTCAGTTACTTTAGTGCCTTATGGGGTGGTCTACCGCCAGCTCACCTAGCGCAATCCGCGCATGAGCGGGGGGGGAGTGATCC
>NW_003307658.1:213207-217703 GCF_000143455.1 Volvox carteri f. nagariensis | reverse complement strand
AGGCAGCGGTGTGACTAGAAATTCAGTCGGAGTGCAAAGCGCGCACAATTTGTCAAGTATGTGGTCTTTATAAGCGATTGGGCTTGGCCGTTTGTTATAACTCGCGAAATTGGCGACGCATTTCAAGTAACGGTACGAGGGGTCAGCGTTTGACGAAATTGACCCCCCCCCCTGGTCACTTTAGACTTTTCGTCCACTTTACCGGTAACGTACCGTTACCACATCCGAACCGACCACTTTTTCCAAAAAGTTTCAACGTAACGTAGCATGTGAACTGGCTAAAGTAGGTTAAATGTCGGAAACTTTATGAATAATTTTTCTACTATGCGCACGTGCTAACATTACTGGCTCAACATCATAGGTCGACATCGTGTTACGAGACATGTCCTGCTTATTGGGTTGTACTTCATAGCTGCGAAAGCCCCTGGTATTTATGGCATTGAAGGTCTCTGCTTCGCTGCCAGTGTGGATGGTGTTCCATTGGATCACCTCTCTCAGCTACTCCTTCCAAGGACGTGTTTGCTCTACCTGCTTGTTGTTTATTCTCGGGCTTCGGGCTTTGTATGAATGAGCTTATTGTTATGCGCACATGTTAACATCTTTTGGCTCAATATCATACGTAGACATCGTTTCGCGAGGGATGTCCTGCTTATTGGGTTGCGCTTCATAGCTGTGAAAGCCCCTGGTATTTATGGCATGGAAGATCTCTGGCGCGCTGCAAGTGTGGATGGTGATCCATTGGATCACCTCTCTCAACGTGCATTTTATCTTCGACCGCCCCACAGTCGCATCTGCAGATGCTTGAATCAAGGTGTTTAGACGCAGTATCCCTGCTTAAACTCTTCGTATGGCACGATACTGCAGAAATGGCCAGGATGCGCAGCTTCGTCAGCCTGCTTTTTATGTTTCAAGTTTTACTTCGTTTGATCATGTACCCGCTGTAAAATTGCATTGGTTTTTTTACGCACTTGCATTGCCATCGCCTCGCGCCTGTATGGCACTGTGTGTTTCCGTGTCACGGCACCCTTCTATTAGGATTGGGCCCCCCAGCCAAAATTAAGGTTTTACCGAATCAGTCACACGATAACAGCTCCACGATAAGGATTACGACACGACCAAGAGGATTAGGATTGGGACCCCAGCCTCAGAGTTAGGATTGCGGTCCGGCCCCAGGATTAGGATTGGGACCCCCCCCAGGATTGGGATTGGGACCCGGCCACAGGATTAGGATTAGAACCCCGACCCTAGGATATGGATTAGACCACCACTCTGGATTAGGGATAAGAAGTGGTCCACCCCTGTTGAGATTAGAGGATTGCTGACCGGTACCCACCCCCTGGATTAGAGGATTAGGACCACTTTGCACCCCTCTGGGCATGTTGGTCTGGAGACCTTCCCTAAACAACAAACGGCGACCGAGATTGAGTGAGCTGATGGCCGCGAGGCATACAACCTCCCATACACACGCACAAACCGAGGTCCGTGGAATGCCCAACCACAGGTTAGCCCGGTTGGAAAGGTCAGGGAACTCAAGTTCATTCTGCAGAGCTTCACGAAGAGCCAACGCGACAGTACAGTCCCAGAAATGATGCCGGCGATCCCCACAAAGCATGCGCACACCACAGGGGCACAAAGCAGCAGGAATACCTCTTTGACGTTGCGCCCTATGCATAGGAAAGGCAGGGAAACCATCAAGAGCTAGCCGCCAAAGGGCTTCTTTATGCTCGTTATCCCACCGAAGTCTCCACATGCGCGACAAAGTACGACGGAAGTCCAACAAAGTATTGGCCAAGTTCTCCGGCGATACGACGATATCAACAGCATCCAAAATAAAATCTTCATGTTTTAGATCAAGCGTTCGTAAAGAAGGTGCCATTAATAAAGTCGTCGCAAACTTAACCGTTACTTGAGAGAAATGCAGTAACACTTGACCAAACCTCCATCCCAAGCTCTTGACAATTCTTTTCCAGGCCTCTTGCGGAGGCGGTATTTCATGGTTTCTGTCATTAATAGCCACTATCGCCGCTATGGTCCATAGCGGGGGTAGGCGGTCGATAAGTTGCGATATACGCGTTATGGCAGTCGCCCCCGACTGACACGATGCCGGCAGGGGATGCCTCGGCGTAAGCCCTAATATGCCCCGTACCACGATAGTACGAAACCGATTCGTACATTGAAAGTGTTGCGCCTCAGTAAGGCCTTGTACACCAACCATGCGCACCAAATTCCACGTAGACGACATTGCTGTGTGGCACCGTACGGCCATACCTACGGTATCTAACCCACGCAAATTTCTAAGATCACCAAAATGTTCGTCCAACTGAGCGTCATTTAGCAAAGGGTTTCCCCAAAGAGGGATATGGTAACACCAAGGACCCGGAGCTAGATGTTGCGCATCCAGAAGGACAGGTTGTGGTAGGGAAGTCATCGCTGTTAGAATTCGTGTTAATGCCGGGCAATCATTCGGCACTGGCCTACCCAGGATAGTAGTGACACGGCCATCTCGTACATCTCCCCTAACGGCCAACAGACATAATGGGTGGGCCGCCGGGTGGATATGACGCAATATTGCCAGTAATACCCGAGTCCACATGGGGTTAGTAGACCGAAGTCCACTATCTCGGACATGTCGTGAACGCAGATGGTATCCGTATGGATCCCAAGAAGGTTGAGATTATTCGAAATTGGCCATTGCCAAAGGACATCTCTGAACTTCGATCTTTCGTTGGCCTTGCGAACTATTTCCGGCGATTTATCGCAGGTTTTAGCTCCCTTGCTGCACCTCTGACAGATTTCTTCAGTGCGAAAAGATTACCCGATGAATGGCCTGAACAAGCCATACGAGCTTTTGAAACGCTGAAAGCTCGACTATCGAACGACGTTTTGTTGAATTACCCGGATTTTACAAAGCCTTTCGAAGTGATCTCAGATGCTTCGCTGAACGGAACTGGCGCAGTACTCCTGCAAAATGACCGACCAGTCGCCTTTCCAAGTAAGAAATTTTCCCCTGCTGAACGGAACTACATTACGGGTGAACATGAGCTACTTGGGGTAATTATCGCTTTGAGAGAGTAGCGATGCTATTTACAGAGTTCCATACCTTTTAATCTCGTCACAGACCACCATCCACTAATCTTTCTTAAGACTCAGTCGAACGTAAGCCGCAGACAAGCCCGTTGGCTTGAGTTCCTGGCTCAATTTGATTTTGAGTGGATTTACCGACCAGGAAGATTGAACGTGGTCGCCGACGCTTTGTCACGCCATCCCTCGTTGGCATCTATCGTGGTATTCAATGCGGTTACCACACGTCGCTCTCAGGGACGTACGCTGGACCCACTCATCCAACGTATTGCCGATGCTACAAAAAGAGACGCTCATTTCCAGATCCCAGACCATACTCGTTTCTTTTTGACGAATCCTCTCGGATTTTTCCAGATAGAAAAGGGGGGAGTGCGAGTACCGCATTGTGGTGCCCAATGACCCCGCCTTGAAACGAGAGATTATTAAACGAAGCCACACGAACATCTTGTCAGGACACCCTGGACGAGATCGAACCATTGATTTGGTTGAACGAAATTTCTGGTGGCCTACGTTGAAAGCTGACGTTGCAGACTTTGTCGCGTGTTGCGATCTCTGCCAACGGAATAAAGCTTCGTCAGGCAAACCGCTAGGTCTATCTCGACCTCTGCCGATTCCTGAAAGACCCTGGAGCAGCGTCTCAGTGGACTTTGTACTCGACTAGAAAAGGTTACAACTCCCTTGTGGTATTTGTAGACCGACTAAGATGGTGCATGTACGACCATGCAAGAAAGAAATAGATGCAGAAGAAACTGCAGATTTATTCTTTGACACCGTGGTACGGCTTCACGGTTTACCAGACACCATCGTCTCAGATCGTGACACCAAGTTTACTGGTGCCTTCTGGACCTCTCTCATGAAGAGGCTAGAAGTGAAGCAGGCGATGAGTACTGCTTTCCATCCTCAGACTGATGGTCAGACAGAACGAGTTAACCGCGTCCTTGGAGACATGTTGAGAAACTACTGTGATCAGGAACCTTCACAGTGGGAGATATATCTCGGACCGGCTGAATTTGCGATTAATAACTCGAAGAACCGCTCGACAGGAGTTAGTCCACTCTTCCTGAATTATGGCTACCATCCTAAGACCCCTGTACAACTCGAGCTCGGTGACACAGTTCCCGTTGCCAAAGGTTACGTCGATACGTATGCCAAGAGACTTGCTGCTGCTAAATCTGCTTTGATGGCTGCGCAAGATCGAATGACTAAGCAAGAAAATAAAGGACGACGTGATGTGTCGTTTACTGAAGGACAACAAGTCTTACTCAGTACGAAGAACTTATGTTACGTTAATGCCTATCACAACCAGTCAAGGGGGTGTCTAAAGATACCGGATGCGATACACCAGCGAAGATGTAGCCATCCAGTGTACGACCCGCACTAATGTACGACGTCGCAAAAGGAAGGTCTGAGAATAG
>NW_003307658.1:210378-212796 GCF_000143455.1 Volvox carteri f. nagariensis | reverse complement strand
ATTTGAAGCAAACAATTGCTTAAGGCTTGGAGCCATGGAGTGGGAGCCCATAATGTGTGAACGTTTAGGAACGTATAGGATCTTGCCCTACCGCATGTTGTTGGCCCAATAATGGGAACACCTGGTAACCGGCCTCGATTACCAGGCTATAAGGGGTCGTTAACGGGCTAGGGTCGGTAATCGGTCAGTTACCCGTAATCAGGCTCCATTACCGGGGTGGTTTACCAGGTCGTTTATCGGTCGGCCAGTTACAAGGCTAGGGTCGGTAATCGGTCAGTTACCCGGTAATCAGGCAGCATTATCGGGTGTTTACCAGGTCGTTTATCAGGCGGCCAGTTACAAGAATGTCCTCGGTAATGGGGCAATAACATAGATATTATTAGGACGATAACCGACCAAACTCTTACGCGATTACCAGCGATTACCAGCTCAATAGCGGGTTCATATTATCCCGCTAACATGCCGTTAACGGGATAACATGAACCCGCTGATGGTGTGACCTATACCGTCCTATGCTGTCCGTTAACAGCATGTTAACGGACAGCATAGGACCTATACCGTCCTATGCTGTCCGTTAACAGCATGTTAACGGACAGCATAGGACGGTACAGGTCACACCATCCAACCCCTGCTGTCAGCTCTCATATTGTTGTGGCACACTTGCATATTAACCCTCGGATCTTTCCCCAATTCTCTGGTACTTTGCCGCTGGGCAATATCTTCGCTCTTATTTGGTTAACCATTGGGCACTTGCCTATCTCTTGGGCGCTGGCCCACCTTTAAGCGGGCACTTGCCTGTCTTTATCACGCGTAATACTGGATTATAGCGCTCTTGCTATAATCGTGACACTTGTCATTGGTAGACCCACTTGGGTTACGATTGCACCGATTGGTGATAATTCGCGTTGACGACTATATCTTCGGACCGTACAGACTTCTGTACGGGTCGTCCTAACGCAGAGGCATTTAGCCTCTTCTCATTCACTAATCGGTAGTTTTCACTACCACCCAAACAGTGGAAGTGGATACAACAAGTGGTATCGAGACGTTCGGTCTCGACCAGCTCTTCCGCACCAATCTCGATCGTTAGCCAATGTCAGAGGCTTACAGTGTTGGAGCGCTCGTGGCTGCTCTTCAGGGTAAGTGAAAGATCGTAACCATCTGTATTGTTTTGTCCTTGGTTGCATCGCCCATTGTGATCGCAGAGGTTAGAACGGGTGCGGCGGACCCAACCGAGGTAGAGCCGCCTCCTCAAGCCCTTCCCTTATCCGCGTTGGTGACCACGCCGTTATTACATAAGGGTAGGCTCTTCTTATTTAACTAAAATGTTTGACCCCGCTCCGTTAAATTTGGGCGGCGACCGTAATGGTGTAGACATGGCGTCGGGCGCACTTGATGCTCGCTCCACTTTGCCTGCCTACGCTGTTGCGGGACTTGTTTCTGACCCCGGGGCACCTAGTACTTCTAGAGGTCCGGGCGTCCCTATTGAGGTCCCTGTTGCTGTTCGCGAACCTGATGCGCGAACGCCATTCTCAACTTTTGCCGCAGCACCTTTGTTGCATATGCCCACTGGGGCTGCCGAGAATGTTCGTTTGAGGCCACTTGGTCCTAATAGCGATGAACGTCTCAACTCCTTGCCTTCTTTGGCCCCTTTCGCTCTTCGCCACCCGCTCAATACCCCTGTTAATCGCCCAAATGTCTCGCCTGTTATACCAGAGACTCAGACTACAGATGCAGACCGCCGTGCGGCGGCTGCGCGGGCGTTAGCGGCGGAAGCGGCTGCTGCTGCTGAGGCTGCGGTTGCGGCGGCAGCCGCAGCCGAGCCAGAGCCCTTACCTTCGTTTCGGCCTATTCCTTCTGCCGACCTCCCTCGGGTTAGTTTACCGACTCCTGTTTTGCAACTAGATACCAAACTTGATGCTAAGCAGACTGCCGCTCGCGTAAAGGCGTTTATTCGCGACGCGTCTTTGTTTTTCGAAATCGTGCCCTGGGGTAGGGACCATCGGTCTTGCTGCCTGTTTTTGTCGCAAGCGCTCCGTGGCGCTGCAAAAACGTGGTATGATGAGTGGTCCCTATCGCAGCGCGAACTCACTGCTCAGCTTGTTCTGGATAACCTGCGCACGCGTTTTGCTCCTCAAGTTATCTCTGTAGAACAAGAAGCACGACGTAGGCTCTCTGACAAATCTTTTGCGATGCGTGCTGGTGAAAGTGTACCAGCTTACCTTTCGCGTCTTGAGGCCGTCTTCCAAGACATACCCACGATCACTCCTAGTGAGCGTATGTTTTGGTTTTTCGAAGGCCTTTCTTCCTCCCTTCAGCCCCATTGCGCCACAGACGTCTATGGAAAGCCGTTTGCCTCTTACGACGCCCTGGTACAGCATGCCTTGGGCCAGGAAGTGCGCGCCCTGTCTGAACGAA
>NW_003307658.1:208789-209639 GCF_000143455.1 Volvox carteri f. nagariensis | reverse complement strand
CCTCATCCTCCCCTCCCTCGTCCTCCCCACCCTCGCCCTCGTCCTCCCTGCCCTCGCCCTCGTCCTCCCCGCTGTAGTCCCCATCATCTCCCTCATCCCCATCCTGGCGGCTGCTCTTCTGGCCGAGGGGCTCCTGCTGCGTCTCCATAACGTTGGCCTGGCCTGGGGGGTTGTACATTTAGTTGTGAAGTTAGGAAGGGATACAAGCAACATGATGTATTGCATGACAGGGAAGCTTCAAGTAGGTAATGTATATGACCTTCATGTCTGATCTTAGTAACAACACGTGGGGTATTTAGCTTTTACTGAGCAGTGGTGTTCACTTACCCTCCGTTGCAGCCGTGTGGTTGCTCTTCTTGCGTTCCTGACCTGCAAAAGAGAACACGGAGGCACAGATTGCAAGTGAGGTTGAGGTCGTCTTGAGGTTGAGGAAACGTCCACGTTTCCTTCTTTGCATGCATTACCTGCTGGCTGAGTGCTGACCTCGACATGGTCAGGCACCCACTCCTTAAAGAGCTCGGTCGCATGGATGGCATCCAAGGTCGCCACGGTCTCGAGCTGAGCCTTATCTGCAGTCGTCAGTCCGATGGCCTTGAAGAAGTCCGACTTCTTCTTCTCTGCATGCATCGGCATCCGAAACGTGGGTTACTCCAACTAACGTAAAGATCAGCACTGTGGAAGTGTGAGGTGTAACGCACAGTTTGATTGAATATCGTTTGGTTTCCGAAACATCACCCTTTCTACCTGACTGGTGGTTTGCCATCGCGTTCTGCAGCTTCGCCTTCAAGACGTCATAGACAGCGTCGTCCGTAGCCTTGTCTTCCTGCTGAACCTTTGGGAGTCTGTCTCC
>NW_003307658.1:173130-208739 GCF_000143455.1 Volvox carteri f. nagariensis | reverse complement strand
GACTTCGAGGTTGGAACAGCGTCAGATTGACGTGCCCAGTAGTCGCGCAACAAATCATCGCAGTTAGTTAGGTTCGCTTCGGGTTCCCACGAATCGAATTCCGGGCCCTGACCTTTCCAACGCATTAAGTAGAAACGCTTTTGTCGACGTCCTTCTTTCACTTCTTTGTGAAGCAGAATGGACTCAACTTCGAACTCCAATTCACCCTCAACAATCTGAGGTGGCGGAGGTAGCTGAACGCGACCACCATCGTGATACGGACGAAGGAGTGACACATGAAATACATCATGTATCCGCACCGCAGGAGGAAGATCCAACCGATACGCAACCGCGTTGATCTTTTCCTTAACCACAAAGGGTCCGATAAAGCGAGGCAGCAATTTGCGCACACCTTTAATACTCATATGTTTCGTACTCAGGAGTACACGATCACCAACAGAAAGTCCTCGTTCCGGGCGACCTTTGTCAGCCCATTTCTTCATCCGATCTCGAGCAGCAGCCAAGCAAGACTTAGCTCGTTCCAAAGCATTCTGCGTATCCGTACTGAATTTCACAGACAACGGATTAGACAGATTGGCCACGCTATTCAAGCGCTTCTTGGCCCTCTCCTCCCCCAATTTGCGAACCAGGTGAGAAGCCGGAGTTAGGGGTTCATATCCGTACATCAACCGAAAAGGAGTAGTTCGCGTAGATTCATGCAACGAATTGTTCATGGCGAACTCAGCCATCGGCAGATAACGGGACCATGAAGATTGATCGCCCGAAACGAAATGATGCAACATATCCTCCAGAACACGATTTGCACGTTCCGTTTGGCCATCCGTCTGAGGATGATAACCAGAACTGTGACGCAAGTCGATTTGATATCCATCAAAAAGCGACACGAAAAAGGCGGAGGTGAACTTAGGATCCCTGTCGCAAATGACGACAGACGGAACACCATACGAACACACAATGGTGTTGACGAAAACCTCAGCCGCTTTGACAGAGTCAACAGAGGCCTTACAAGGCACAAACCGAACCATCTTGGTGAGTTTGTCCACAAACACATAGATCGAAGTATTGCCATCAGGATCGGGAGGCAGATCAGTAATAAAATCTATGGTCACGAAAGACCACTTCTGATCAGGAATGGGCAGCGGAAGAAGCAAACCACCAGGGAGACTGGTATCTGCCTTCACCCTCTGACAGCTGTCACACGTACGACAGTACGCTGCGACCGATTGACGCAGCCTAGGCCATCAAAACGAACGACGCACCAAATCCAGAGTTTTGGTCATGCCCGTATGGCCTGCCAACGTAGTAAAATAACGTAGTAAACTAGACCCTATTAACAATACTGTATTACAGTATACAACAACAATATAGAGATAATACAGTATTGTTAGTAGGGTCTAGTTTACTAGAGTATTGTTAATAGTTTACAGGGTATTTCCACTTGGCCGCACACTAACATTAAGTTCAAAAAATCTCACACCTGGCTCAGCAAATCATGCAAGCGATAAGAAACTAGTTAAATACATTAATAGAAAGTAAAAGTTCTTTAAAAAAATCGCGTAAAGGGGCTCCGTACGCGAAAAGCCGAAGGGCCCAGTGGAAACGCCTCGGACACTAAGTCCGCCTAAGTGGCACACTAGTTATCAGGGCCTCAGACCTGCTGATAACTTTCAAAGTGGACATTAACTTCCGAGCGGGAAAATTCATAGTCAGCCATTTTCCTTCTTCAAGGCTCTACGTTGGCTTTTGTATTTTCCTTTATCCACAGCCGCAAATAGCCCGCTAACCAGTGGAATTCACAGCAGGACTGGTCGAATTGCCCACATTCCAGCAATTCGCCGACCAAACTGTAATGATTTGCGCATTAAATTACACCCACTCTTACTATAACAATGGTTTGGTGCCTTTAAAGCAACCTGTCGTATGGTTCCGGGGCGCTTAGTGGAAACACCTGTTTACTAGCCACAAACTAAGTCCACATGAAAGATAATGTTCAAAAGATAGTGTGCGGCCTAGTGGAAATACCCTGTTACTAGAGTATTGTTAATAGGGTCTGGTAAACTAGACCCTATTAACAATATTGTATTATCTCTATATTGTTATTGTATACTGTAATTTTAGTAAACTAAAATCACACCAGACAATCTTTATTGTAAACCAAGGATCGATACCATACCCATCAAGTACCGATGACTCGAACACAGGAAAAGAGCACTTAAGCTCTACGGTGGTGTCACGGAAGGCAGAAATTTCTCCCAACCGTTGAGCACTAATCGTCATAACCTTCGTCGTTTCAACATCGATGTATCCCGGAAGCCGAGACAACGGACCTGCAGGATTGCAACGACCCGCGCGATACTGCCATTCGAAATCGAAAGACTCCAGAAATTCCGACCACCGCGCCACACGTCGAGACAACAGGGACTTACGGCGCATGGCGGTGTTAGGTTCGTGATCTGTAACGACAGTGAACTTCACACCTTCGAGGTAACAACGCCACAATTTGAGCGCATGCACAACGGCCAAGAGGTCTTTTTTGGGCGGGGCCCCAGCGCGAAGCGCCCAGGGGGGCCCCGACCTGTAGGATTGCCCATGTCCGTGTGTGTGTGTGTAACGGACCAAACATAATATCTCGCCCGCCTGAAACGCGTTATAGGTACTATACAGCATTCTCTATTGCAAGGTATTTGGCATGTAGCCAACAAAAATCGTATGAGCACAAACAAGTTTGGCTGCCTCAATTGACCGAGGCCAAAGTCACATCAACGCCTCTCGAGCTAAATTTCATCCCGAAAGGTACCGCGTATCTCATATTTGAATTCTTAGATGACGGCGTATGATAACTCGAACTCCCAGGCCTTGAGTGTGTAACGGACCAAACATAATATTTCACCCGGCTGAAACCCGTTATCGGTACTATACAGCATTCTCTATTGCAAGGTATCTCGCATGTAGCTAACAAAGACCGTATGAGCACAAACAAGTTTAGCTGCCTCCATTCACCGACCTCAAAAGTCACATCAACGCCTCTCGCGCTAAATTTCATCCCGAAAGCTGCCGTGTATCTCATAATGGAATTCTGAGATGACGGCGTATGATAACTCGAACACCGAGCTTGCGTTACCATTTGCCGGCATGGGCAATCCGACTTGCCACCAGCAGGCCAACATAATTTGCTTTCACTTCTCTATGAAATACACAAGCTACTTGTTTGTACATTTACTTTGGCCAATGCACGGGGCCTCCGAAGACTTGCGGTGTGCCGCGATGAAGCTCGCGGCTGTGGGGCGGATTGCTGAGGCCGCTGGCGCTTCGGGGATAAACATCACAGACAGCACCGAATTTCACTCAGCTTGCGTTACCAATTTGCCCGCACGGGCATTCCGACTTGCGGTCTGCAGCACTGTCCATGCGGCATGCACCCGGGATGGATGCGATTCGCGTGGAGCGCGCAGGCGGTGCTGACGATTCCGCCGGTGCAAGCTTAGCTCCCACACCATCAGTACTGCTGCAACAAAGCACATCTCCCACCGCAGTGACACTACCCATCAATTGTCACACGTGCCGTGCTAGCTACCGGCCTGTACGGATGCAGGGGGGGCCCGCCCTTTTTCCGGCTTCGAGGAAGCCGACACCCGACTTGTCAGTGACGATGTAGTTCAACTCAGCAGGAATCAGTTTACGGCTCTCAAAAGCCACTGGCCTTCCATGCTGGAGCAAAATTGCACCCAATGCAAAGTAGAGGGTAGGACAAACTGTCGGGCAGAGCAATTCTTTTGACTGCCCCGGTCGCATAATTCCCGTGCTTCCCTAATTCGACACCCTGAACACGCTAATTCTGAGGGAGGACCCCTGACATGGGGAGCGCGGGTAGCCAATCCACACGGAAGTGTCGTGGTTTACATGGGCCCAGACGTGCAACGTTTTGTGTCAGTGTTTGGTTGCATGGGCGGAATACCGGGGGCGACTTCATGGGCCATGCCCCGCCCAACGGAGAGCTCGATGGATTAAGGCATAGATTGCATATGGCGAACATATTCTTCTCGGCAGACATCTGCATTTTCATTTGTTTTCAATGTAGCTCGTGGTACTGAGTTTAGCGGTTTATCAGAGATTTGTCATTGTTTCCACCCGAACCTATTCATGCATACGAGTGTTGTGGGATAAACTGGACGGACTGTCGATAAAGTGTGGTGGGAAAACAGTGGGACCTCGGCAGCTGACTTGACTGGGTAATGCAGTCGTGGCCCTGAGTGCTTGCCTCCGGTAGTAGTAGTAGTGCCAGAGTACGGTAACCAGGTGTGCAAGTTGTCGTGGGATTGAAACTAATACGCACATGAGGCACTTGTAAGCGGTCCTCTTGCAAAGTTTTCTGTAAATTCCTTAAAAGTCATGTGCTTTTGGATGCCAGCCCGAGCCAATTCTGCCAACTCGACAGCCAATTCGACACCCTGAACACGCTAATTCGATACCCTGTCAGGCCAATTTGACACCCCGAACAGGTCAATTCGATACCCTGTCAGGCTAATTCAATACCCTGTTAGGCCAATTCGGCACCCGGACAGGCCAATTCGACACCCGGACAGGCCAATTCAGGCCCAGCACAGCCCAATTCCGAGGCTCCACAGCGCAATTCGAATACCTCCGGCGAGTCCGCCAGAACAATTCCAGACCTCGGCAGACCAATTCTTTTGTCAGGAATAAAATCCAGGCTAATTCTGCGACAGAGCTCCTCCCTAATTCCAGCCCGGATCCTACCCTCCTTGCAAAGTCGCTAGCATCCGCGATCACCTCGAAAGGTTCACGAGGATCCGGCAAAGCAAGCACTGGCGCCGGAGTGAGCGCTTCCTTAACACGAAGGAAAGCCTCGTCACACTTCTCCGACCAAAACCACTTAGTCTTGGGAGAGATTAAGAGGGTCTTTCCATTGGCTGGTCGTAAATTTTCGTAGATTCTCCTTAGGGCCGGCCGGGCCCGCCGCACCTCCTTTTTTGGGATTTCTTGCACAAACTGATAATATAGATGTAAACGAATGTGTGTATGTAATTTTGGCAGCGCGAAGTGCCCCATGCGAGAAGTTGCCGGACGGCCAATGGAAAGGGAGATTTCCGTATCTTTTCCATAACACTTGCTAAGAAATACTTAGCTAGTACATGCTCCCGACCATGTATTAAATTGTCGACCTCGCATATACTCTTCACATTTGTGTGAGCTGAATAGCCAAATATTTGGTGCGTTGACCAGTGCAGTCGCGGCGCTCGGAAGCGACAGACGCCTGCTACGCAAAATCGGCGAGTGCTATTTCCTCGTCAATGTCCTTCCAAGGAACTCCTGCTGAGTACCTTGGAACTCATATGAATGACGAGGCTCGCTTGAGATAGCTTCAAGTGCAGCGTGGCCTTGTCAATCTCGAGTCGGGTCACCACCCCGCTTTCCCGGAATATCATCACGAGTTACATCATTCGCAAATGTCGTATGGAGGCCTTAACCAGGTCGCGTCCCAGCACAACTCTGCGCGCTTGCCGACGGTGCCCATGGGGACATTGTCTAGGGGAGTCAAGGAATGCGAGCGAAAACGTGCTGGGCAATAGTAGTAATGTGCTCGAGGGCTAACGTAGCTTAAAAGTGAGCAATTTCTTACAATCCGTACGTCTGATAAAAGTTGTGTAAAGTGGGCCCAATGGCAAGTGAAATTAAGGAAATTTCTTAAGTTCTCCATAGAACTTAAGGAACTTTCCCAGCCGCTGGCCAATGGAAAGACCCTCTAAGTCCGTTAGCGGTTTAATCAAAGCCGCATACGCACGATTAAACTTCCTGAAGTAATTGGCAAGACCCAGGAAGGATCGAAGCTCCGAAACATTCTTGGGCACAGGCCACTGTTGGACAACAGCAGTCTTCCGAGGATCGGGCCGTACACCGTCGGCCGATACGATATGCCCCAAAAACGAAACGGACGGTTTGAAGAACTCGCACTTGGACAGCTTACAGTAGAACTGACGCTGTTCCAGACGTTCAAGCACTGCACGCAGATGCTCAACGTGTTCATCGGCGGTCTTCGAAAAGATCAGAATATCGTCCAGATACACTACCACGAACGGCAAACCCTGCAAGGCTTGATTCATAGCAGACTGGAAGACAGCAGGAGCATTAGTCAGGCCAAAAGGCATAACTTTATACTGATAATGCCCAAAGGAGTGCGAAACGCGGTACGCTCCACATCGCTAGGATTTAACCGTAACTGGTGATAACCCTGCGTTAAATCGAGTGAGCTGAAAACCGTCGCACCTCGCAAACGATCCAACAAATCATCTATCCGAGGCAACGGAAAACGATTTTTGATCGTGAGGCTGTTGACTGCGCGATAGTCAACACACATACGTAAAGTGCCATCCTTCTTCTTAACGAACAAGACAGGCGCACCAAAGGGCGAACACGAAGGTTCAATAAAGCCCTTCTCCAAAAGATCCGAAATTTGCCGTTGCATTTCCTCTTGCTCAGGGAGCGAATAGCGAAACATGCGTTGAGCAGGTGGACGAGCACCCGGCTCCAACGGATATGTCAACGACGCAGACATGGTTGTTTGCCGTTTACCGATGTACAATGACGAAGTTTGAGGGCGCACGTCGGAGCCTCAATTTTCTGTTTAAGCGTACTAACTGAGGCCGTGTGTCCAGTGAAGTTAGTACGGCCTGGCCGAGTTCTTTTTGAATAAGGCCCACAGTGTTGTGCGGGAGGCGCTCCTATGGGCGTTGCACTCGACCCGTTCGGGGTCCACTGTAACAATCGCATCCTCCAACGGAACAACAGACGGCAAATTACGATCAGGAGGTAACGAAGCAGGCAACTGGTCTGGAAATAAATGCGCTTTTTCCAGCAACAAAGCCTTAAGGCGCAAATCCGCAGGTGACTCGCCGCGCACGACGTCACTAACCTTCTGCGCGAAAGCGGAAACAGACGACTGCGATGGCGGAAGTGACGACTCCTCCCCCGGCAAAACGACAGCATCCGGAACAGGATCCGCAGCCGAGACGAGACATAAGTAGAACGTGTCACTCTCCTCCATGGCCTGCGCAAGTGAGCAATCGGCAACTGCATCCAGAACTTCAGGAGAAGAACTAGAGGGCTTAGGAATCGGTGTAAAGGGGCCGTTACGCAAAACAGGACGACCCGAGATACGAGTTAAACGGGCAGCGTTATTGCATAACTCAAGAATAGCCATAGAGCCGAAATCCAAGGTTCACCCAAAATAAGGTCAAACGCGGGACTAAATGCAACGACAGCGCACTGCAAGCGAGCCTTATAGCCCTGTATACGAACAGGCACTTCAGCAAAGCCTACAAATGGAACGGGCTGTCCGTTACCCACGACGATCTTGGGTGCTGCAGTCGAACCGTCAGGCGGCTTAACCACCAAACCCACGCGCCGTGCAAATCCTGCGCTGAGTAAATGAGCGGCTTGACTGCCCGAATCGAGCAAGATGGTCGCCTCCTGTTGGCAAACAGAACCTGCAAACTGCATAGCCAAACTGGGAGACACCGAAAAGGGGACGGTTGTCGCAACGCAAACAGCCGACTCGGAAGGAGACTCGACAGGAGCATCATACCAGAACTCCATCGGCGAGGAAACTCCCTGCACACGAGACATTTTACCTTTTCCCGACGACACGGAAAACAGGTGATACCCCGCGTGGTACTCATGAAGCTTTTTCATGCCTGCAAGCAGAGGACGCCAACGCGCTGTAACCCACTTAGGAAGCAAAAATCCTCCAGACGTGGTCGATGGCGCAATCGACTTGCAACGCAGGTAGTGACGCAGGAAATCTTGAATACGCGCCCGAGGCGGATGCATCCAAACGCGATGTCCTGCGCCCGTTGAAGAGAAGCATTGAGAGTTATGTGTGTGTGTGTGTTACATGGTTGGGGGTGCGTGACCCCATACCTGTAAGACTACCCATACGAGCCGAAGGCCCAAGGGCAATACTACAACGCCTAAAAGCCACGGAGAAAAGGAAAAAACACCGCACATCAGCCCAGACTAGCGTCCAAAGGGGGTAATTGAGTTTCGGTGAGCCCACATACGTTCCAACATCCTCGCCAGACGTGTGGGTTCCCATTGCATGGCCTCCAACATACTCTGTTGATGATCGAATCCCTCTTCATTATAGGCTGGGCATTCCAATAACACGTGTTTTTCATCCTCAATTCGGCTATTAGTACCACAACAGTGGCAAAACCGCTGCCCCCTGGGGACATGGTGCTTGCCCCTTCGTGCTCTGTTTGCCCCCAAAGCCCAGCAACATAAACGAAACTGCATCAGCTTACGATGTGCTAAACGAGGAATGAAAACCTTAGCATGTGTTGGCCACATGACGGCTGCGGCTCCCGAAAAGGGCAGCCCCATCCAGTGCTTATACTTCGCCATTTGCACTCCCGGTTGCTTCCCATCTGATGGGTACTCCTCTGGCAAGACAGTCAGACGCGTATGGTCCCAGCCACTCATCAAACGCTCTCTTAGTGCCGTTATTATCGCTCCTTCTGGTAGAGGTCTACCGTATCGCTATGGCCGATTGGTGATTTCTGGATTGGTGAAAGTAAAAAACGCTTCTAGAATTAATCTTTCCAACACCGGAATTGGTGATACGGTTTGGTGTTACCCCGTCCACTTTTTCCCATTGCCACCGAATTGGTGAAAGCCGCCAACCGGACTGCCCCCCGTTCACTGCGAGTTAGGCGGTCCGGCACCCGACCTAGATCCAAAACGTACAGGGATTGGTGATGGCCGCCGCTCAATCCCAGCCCGGATTATCCTTTGCTATTGGATTGGTGATTTTCACCAATCCGGTGTCACCAATCGGCCATAGCGATACGGTACTCAGCAACCAGTCAACACGCTCCTTTACCCCCACGACTTCTTGCGGTATTCCGCTCCAAATGTTGCACTCCAAGAAGGAGAGTTATGTAACTGCTCTTGCACGTTACAACTTAACCCTCCAGAAAGGTTCGAAGAAGCTGATGCCTAAATGGATTGGACCTTTCACGATTGAGAAGATGATCAATCCTGCTGCCGCTAGATTGACTCTTCCAGAGGAATATCGTTTCTATAACGTATTCCATGTATCGTTGATACGGCCTTATCGATCTGATGGCACCGTACAACCACCTCGACCTACAGTCAGAATTGAACCTGAAGGTTCTACCTCTGTATGGACACCTGAACGCATTCTAGATCATGATCAACGGAAACTCCGAAACCGAACCCTGACACGATATCTCGTGAAATGGGTTGGTCATGGACATGAGAATAACAGTTGGGCGGCGGCGGCTGGCAGAGGTTAAGGCCTGGCTTCTGCTCCCGTCGCGTCCCCGCGCGTCCGTGTTCAAATCCGCCTGCCGACCTCTCGGGGTGCCTGAGAGGTGAATTGGGAGGTGACCCCCATCTTGTGGACGGTGTAGGACGTGATAAAATCAACTCGCGAGCTGACCAGGAACTAAGTTGACGCGCCGTTAATCCGCTAGATTTGGTTGGATGCTGGTGGTGAGTTGCCAAACTCAAAGAGTACACTCTGAAATCGGATGGGGTGAATGGCTTAGGGTGCCCCTCTAGCAGGGGAGAGCAGGGAATTGCCTCGGGAAGGAGGCCATTGGTGAAGCTTAACCACCCTGTAACAACATCAACATCAACAGTTGGATTGAAGAACCTGCGTTCCCCGACAGATCTCTTATTGATGCCTATTGGACTGCGCGCCGCGTGGACGCAGGCGCCTACAAAGGGGGGCAGATATTGTAGCGCGTTAGAGCGTTACAGAACTTAATCGCTGCGTGATTAAGGCACGACTTGATAAGACTGAGCTACGAACAGTCTACGAATGTCTTAGAGTTTAGACGTGCTTCCTAACCAAGGAATGACACGAACTTGAGATACCTACAGACACATCGGTTCGAGCGACCAATGTAGATCTGAAGAGACATCGTACAATAAAAGTTGTTACGGCCTCCTAAGTATTTATACTCAGGAGGAAGCCTGGGTTAGGTATCAAACCAACGATACACCAGTGAGAGTGATTCCAGAAGCCTACGCTTCTGACGCTCCTTACTCAGAACAGAGTCCAGTCCTTGACGGAGCGAATCCGTCCTGTAACCTGTCGGTTCTCGCCGCTATTACGCGCTAACAGACCTCCACTTACTGCGAAATATAACATCTGACGCGGAGCTGACCTTTTCTGACTCTGGACTGGCTCTGACTTACAGGGTGTTTCCACTTGAGCGCACACTATCTTCGGTACACTATGGGCTAGTGTGGACTTGGTGTAGTGCTAGTGTGACGGTGTTTCCACTAGCTGCACTAAGGAGCGCCGAAACCAAAATGGTTTTCGTATTTTGTTTTAACGCCAGGTATTAATTGCTGCTAATTGTCAAGGTCTGTAAGGAAAAATATGGATCGTACGCTTTTCCTGTTTAATCGCGGGCTCCATTACAAATTGGCGGCCTTCTGAGGCTGTCGGTGTGGGGCGTGCACAAGTCAACGCGGCGTTTGCAGGAAGGAGCTGCTCATGTCAAAGGCCTGTGGTCAGAAGGCACAAACCAGCTCCTAAAAGTTGCCCGCCAAAGAATTAGTGCTAGGATTGAAAGTTAATGGCAGGTCTGAGGTCCAATTAACTTTGAGACGCCCTAGTGTGGACTTCCTCATTTCTATTTAATGTTCAAAAAATTAGTTATTTAGGGTTTTAGGGTTTTACACAGGGTGTTTACACATGGAAGTCTATCTCCGGAAAAGTTATTGGCTCGCTAACAATGGCTAACAAAGTACTGTCTCCACTAGCAGCCCCGAAACCATAAATTTCCCGTCTTTTAGCGCCATTTCGCTCCTGCTCGAGCATAATTTTTTTGAACATTAAAGAGAAATGAGGAGGGCAGTTGTCCTGCAAATTGCCGCTGGGCTGTTGCCCATTCTGAGCGGCCTGGGTAGCAGCATGGACATCGGCAACGCTGAACAGTCGGGGCAGCGGACTCTGCATGGGCTGTTGAATGGTTGCCATTAAGGCATTGTGCAGTGAAGTAGGAAAGTTCTCAGACGGAACCGGCGAGGGCGACTGGTTCTGCGACATTTCCGTATTGGTCAACGGCGAAAGTCGGCAAGCAGTCAGGGTAGTAGACGGAAAGCAAAGCAAAGACCGGGTGATATTAAAATTTAAAAAGAAGTCACGACATTTTCCGCGCTCAAAGTTAACAATGCTTAAAGCTGGTTCGGGGCAGCTTTAGCTTTTGCGGACTTATTGGACGTTTAACAAGGGCCTTGTCTCCACATGGGCCCCCCGTTCGTCGCCGTCCCTCCGCCTTCCGTCAAACCTTTTGCATTTCTATCATTTATTTATATAGAATATGTGATATTGCGAAACAGAACGTGCAAACCTGACGTCCAGGGTGAGAATTTTTAAAAAGGTCGCTAACAGACTTCCACGTGTAAACACCCTGTTAGTGTGCGGGGTGTTTCCACTAGGCCTTACGGTTCTCCGCTACAAATGCGCCAACCTCCAATTTGTTTGATGAATATTTGTTTCTATCACTAGTTATATCAATATATGCATTTGCCATTTCTTGCCATTTGCCCTAAGCTTCCCCCGTTTGGAACCAGCAACAGCTGCCGAGCCAGAGGGATGCAAAGATTAGGGATTGGGTTCGGGTACCGGTCAGGCAGAAATTAAAATTCGGAAAGAGGGGCAGGATTAGGATACAAAGCTGAGGCCAGGTTTAGGATGAGGACCCGAGTGTAGGATTAGGATTGGGACCCGGCTCCAGGATTAGGATAAATACCTATATCCAGAATTACGATTAGTACACTGGTATTGGATTAAGATTAACGCACTGCAATGATTGGCAATTAGGATACTGCTGTGTAGGAGGAGTATCAAATCCCAGCCCCTCCAGCTACCGTTCAGACTGGGTTAGAAAGTTGCTATGCCATGTCATACTAAGTGATGTCGCGTGTGATGTGTGCGCTCATGCTCCTGATCACGGAAGCCATACGCTCCAGGAGCTCCAGCCATGCTTCTGACAGGCGTCTGCTGATCAGTAAAACTGCGATAAAACAATCTGCAAAAATTGACGAAGACGGCCTAGACACGAAGAGGTATGGATGGCGTCCGCGTCTCCTCCGGAACCAACTGCACGACATTGAGGGACGCTTCCAAAGGCAGTCGCGTGGCGATAAATATGCGTCCTTATAAACTATTAGTAGGTTAAATGTCGGAGACTGTATTAATAATTCTTCTACTATGCGCACGTGCTAACATTACTGACTCAACATCATAGGTCGACATCGTTTCACGAGGCATGTCCTGCTTATTGGGTTGTGCTTCATAGCTGTGAAAGCCCCTGGTATTTATGGCAATGAAGATCTGCGCGCTGCAAGTGTGAGAGGTGAACCATTGGTTCACCTCTCAACGTGCATTTTACCCAGGGTGCGCAGCTTCGTCAGCCTGCTTTTTATGTTTCAAGTTTTAATTCGTTTGATCATATACCCGCTGTAAAATTGCATTGGGTTCTTTTACGCACTTGCATTGCCATCGCCTCGCGCCTGTATGGCACTGTGTGTTTCCGTGTCACGGCACCCTTCTATTAGGATTGGGCCCCCCAGCCAAAATTAAGGTTTAACCGAATCAGTCACACGATGACAGCTCCACGATAAGGATTACGACACGACCAACAGGATTAGGATTGGGACCCCAGCCTCAGAGTTAGAATTGCAGTCCGGCCCCAGGATTAGGATTGGGACCCCCCCCCCCAGGCTTGGGATTGGGACCCGGCCACAGGATTAGGATTAGAACCCCGCCCCTAGGGTATGGATTAGACCACCACTCTGGATTAGGAATTAGAAGTGGTCCACCCCTGTTGAGATTAGAGGATTGCTGACCGGTACCCACCCCCTGGATTAGAGGATTAGGACCACTTTGCATCCCTCAGGCCGAGCCGTAAGCCAACTGAGGCTATAGCTCAGAACTAGGGTAGCTGTTGCTGCACCTCCTCGTCAGTCCTGTTATTTAGCTCCGGCATAGTGGAGCTGTTCCACCAAGTTCTTGTGGAGGAACTCATACCACGACTGGTATCTCAGGTTGTGTGAGCGTGCTAACACAGGAGACAGCCATCTGGCTATCCCTACACTACCACGTTTGTGAGGTTTTGGAACCGTGTCCGTTTACAGCGTGGGTCTGTGGCACACCAAGTTTTGCGATAGGAGATCGGAGAAGCTCTCCAACCCAGAAGCTGCCGGATGGGAGTCCTCCGTTTTCTAAGTTTTCTGGGGCACGACGTATGGAAAGAGGCCCCGCAAGGGCTAATGAAGAGGCCATTCCCAGAAGGTGTGGTGTTGGGAGTCCAAGGATCGATTGATGAGTGGTTGGATCTAGATGCTCAGACGGACGTGTACCTGTCAGACGGCAAGCAACCAGGAATTCACATGGCGAAGTATAAGCATTGGATGGGTCTGGCGGCCAAGCAAGTAGGCAGGAAGGAGGTGCTCCTGCATATCACAACGTTTATCCCCCGTTCAGCAAATCGCAAGCTTATGCAGTTTAGGCTTTGCTGCTGGGCATTCGTGGCGAACAGAGCGCGCAAGGGATGGCATTATACACCTAGGGTATGCCCCCCCCTGCGGCACTGATAGCCATATTGATGATGAGCAGCACGGACTATCCAGTGTACGACAAAGTTACAAGTTACAAGTTACAAGTTCCGCACACAAGTGCGGGTGTGTCCGTAAAAGCCGGGGGACCATGGACGTTGTATTGATATTGATGCGGGTACGCGGGAGGTCATCTTCATTCTCCCTCGTCCGCTTCAGGGCGAAGCGCCCCAGCGCGACATGTCTGGCCTCCCAGATTTCCGAGAGGTACCTGGCCAATGCCAGGGGTGGCGCCTCAGTCATAGTGGTGCGCATGCTGCGCCCCGTAAGGACTAGGTCACCATCATACTTAGTCCGTATGCTCTTGTAAGCGGGACATTCTTCGAAAACATGCAACTCATCTTCAACCGCTCCACAGTCACAAAGCCTGCAGGTACGCGCGGTGCGCTCACGCCCATTAGGCCTATTAACCTCTAACTCCCAACAGCCTAACGGAAAACGCATGAGCACATGATGAAGTCGCTGGGGCATGGTCCCTTTAGTGTGCTCCAACCAATCAAGACGCGCACCCCTTGACGGGGCAGCTCCCATCCAGTTCATATAGCGACACGCCTTGGCTCCGGTAATTCCTATGGGGAAGACGCGGGGGTCACCCAAGGTATTCGGGCACTCCCACCGAGCATCAAGCCGCTTGGCAAAAACCTTAAGAATGCTCTCGACTGGCAATTTAAGGGTGGTGTAGTACGATATAAGATCATTACCGCGCGTATTAGTGGGGGGTTCCACTCCTAAGCTAGTAAGAAAGGCTAGTACCTTGCTAGCCCAACACTCAGTGGCGCCCCCAAGTGCCAACTCCAGGTCAGCGACAAATGCCCGGTGACACAACGTTCCCGGCCTCTTAACCACAGAGTTCCAAAACCTAAATTTGAGAGACAAAATTAGATCTGAATTTTCCGCGTGTCGAGCACATGAAGGACGCTATGAAGTGGGAACCTGAACGTCTGGCAAAGATGCTGGAACACATGTGGTCCCAACGCAACTCTATCGTTCCTTTTGGTCGTTAGTCTCCTTTATCACTTGCTTTGTCGAGGTAGGACGGTGCTTATAGGCGATCTAGCAGGCGTGTACGGGGAATACACCCCACGACCATGTAAATCACACACACTTATGTTTGCAATGCCTACGTAATTTCCCATCAGTGGGCCACCAGCAAAGGTGAAGCAGACACGAAGTCATGATTCCAACTTGTTTGACCCATTGCCATACGTGAACCTGCTTCCCTGGCTCAAACGGTAGAAAACCGATAAAAGAATACTTGTCACTAATTATGATTCTTTGTCAGAAGAACTTGCCTTCTCTGCTATTCGTACTTCTCTGCTAAAATCAGCACACCCTCACTGCACATGACGCTTTAGACTCAGGCTTTGCAGCCGGGCTCGTGCATCTGCACCCTTCATCCTGCCGGCCTCCCGCATGAATGTCAGAGACCCAATAAACCCACGACCTCCAAGTCCATCTAACCGGCACTTATCGTCCTCGAGATCTGGTGTGCACTTACCATCTGCCCCCAAACTCACAGCCGACCCCCCAGCAGGTTTCCTGGCAACCCTAGACTGCATAGCATCTGCACCCAAGCCAGCTAAGCTGTAAGCAGCTGATGGAGCTGCATCATCCTCGAGTGTGCAGGTTTCCCTGGGGCTCATACTCCGCATGGTGTTGTCGGGCCGCCATGCTGCATCATCACCTGGCACGGAAGTACAGCTGCCAAACAAGTCCGCCAGGGCGCCATAGTTTATCTTGTTCGACAACTTCTTCGATGCTAAAAGGTTGCGTGTTGCACCAGCAGCATCTTCTGCAGCCGGAACTTCAGCTTTCTGCAATGGTATGCGCACAGGAATCATGGTAACAAACCATGCTGCATGCACTGAAGATGCAGGGAAGCCTGTTCTTCTAGCACATTATGCATTCATCATGCAACATGCAAAGCTTTCCCAACATGATGTTAAACGCAAGAATCATTCCAATCCCAGGAGTCATTCCATAACAACTTCATAACAGACGATCAGTCTCGGGCCCAAACCCTCCGCCCCGTCATGTCCCACCTTGCGCAAATACTTGCGCTTAGGTCGGGCCAACCCTGCTCGTTTGTCTTCGGCTGCCTCCGCCGCCTTCTTTGCCTCCTGCAGCTCAACCCAGTCCCTATTCATCTCAAGCCACAGCTGCCTCCGCACGCTCGCCTCTTCGTTGGTGGCTAGGTAGCCATCAACCTCATCATCATGGATGTCAGACAGGTGGTCGCTGCTGTGGCCGTCCCCGCCCTTGTCCACCACATCACGGCCTGCCGCAACTGCTGCATCCTGAATGATAGTAACATGATATTTACCCGAGGCGGCAAGGAGGGAATCACCGGCAGCCGCTGTGACGGTGCTGTGCATGCCACCATGCCGAGGGGCGGTAGCCATCATGTCAATGGTTCCTGTTGAAGGGCTTGGCTCGTCCTGCCTTGCACCCCTATCTGGGTTCCCGGCCATTTGCTGCATGACCAAACCATCTCGCTCTGACTTTACCACCATATCGGCATTTGAAACTCCGTCTGGATCCCTGCCATTTGCTTCTTGTGCGCTTTCCTCCAAAGGAACTCGTCGCTTCCTAGGCTGTATTGGCGCCATGGCCACCACTGCAGCCACGCCACCCAGGGCCTTAGCGAGAGGCTGCAAGTCAGAGCTATGGAGTGCTTCATCGAACTCGTCCTCCTCTGCTGCCAAAATACTGGTCCCTGGCGCCTCTTCATTCTTGGCCTTGCTGGAGAACCCTGCTGCTAGAGCATGTCCAAGATAGCATCCTGGAGCTTCTGCTTCTGTGGCCACAAACTCCGCATTAGCTGCCTCATTTTCCAAGTGCCGTACTGTTTAGGGTTATGCCACGGTTCATTAAGGGCCGGTCAAGTACGGCAGCTTAGATCTCATAACCTTTCATATGGAGGGGCTTACGAGCATCACAGCATGGTCACAAAATCCGTATGTGCATAGAACACAGTGTCTTGTTGTTGAAGTCACAAGGACATACAACTACATGTCGAATGTCTATATGGCTACCATGTACTTCCGAAACCAACGTACAACTGGGATGTTTACTTTGAAGCATCACATCGGCAGAAGCTCAAATATCGTACCTTCATGGACATCTGCATTATCAGTTACTGCTGGTGCAATGACGGAATCCTAACGGCAGGAAGCAAATGGCACAAACAACGATCCATTATGGCTAGGATATGCAACATGAACTGGTGCATTGGAGAGCAGGAATATGACGGAGTTAAGAGGTTAGAGACCTACGAAGCGCGAAGCTGGCAAGCCGCAGAGATGGTCGCGCAAGTTGCATGTTTAATTTGCATGACGCCGTCAACTGCATATCCTCTGATACAGAACACGGCATCATATGGACCGAAATATAGCGATAGAAACGTTGACGTGACCTGAACCTCTAACCTTGACAGCCAAACTTGCCATACGAAATAATGTTATGTATTAATGTTATGGAGTGGGAGGCATCTGGGCCAATGAACACATACCATGCCATACAATAGAGAACGTTAACGGTTTTCGATATTGCACTATAGCGGGGCGAGATATTATGTTTGGTCGCTACGAACGCAGCCACACGGCCACACACGGCAATCTTATGCAGGGGGGGGCCCTGACGTGCTTCACGCTGGGGTCCCGCCCAACAAGAGGTTGGGTAAGACGAACCACTGGCATTTGAAGAAGATGCGAGAAATAGACGGATAGAGTCCAGGAGAAGACAAATGCTGCTGGAATATTTACTGACCATTGGCATCTTGAGCAATCTTGGTGGCGACGTGGCCAGCTACGTTGCGAAACGAGTTACTAGCTGCAAAGTACAAAGTCCACAAAAAGGCAGGGAAATGACCGGGAAACTAGGGGGCCGGCTTTCCAAAGCCGAAAAGGGGCTCGGCACCGGTGCAGGCACTTGACCCCGTTTGATTCGCAGGGCAGCCCGTACGGCATAAGAATGCAAGCACAAGAACGCCGTCACGTTTAGAGTACATACTTGTCATTGAAATCCTCAAACAATAAAGGTCGGCAGACTTGCTACGGCGGTGTAGACCTGCCTGGATCAACGCAAGCGCGCAGCTGCCATAGCATAATCATTATTGACTGAACAGTTAGCCTTCTCATGATGCGGCAATCCGTAGAATGACATACACACAAAGCAGGAGCGTCATTGCGGCAACGTGTGTTGCCGCTGCAGCAGCTGCGCCAAGTCGGGACTGCCCGATACGTAGGTGGTACTACCCGTTGCATCTAGATTCGACGACGGCCTTTCGGTCTGCTCGCTGGCAGTCCAAGGCGCGCCAAAGTGCCCGTGCTTCCGCTCCCAGCCAGAACGCATTCGAGGATCGTTCCAATCGCACATTTTGAAGTCGGAATGCAGAGGCAAAGCTGACGGTGTGTCGCAAAGGCACAATTCGTTTTGATGAAGTGAAGTTACGCGGGCTTGTCGGAGCCCTCGAAATGTTGTTATTATGTACAACTTGAATTGAATGATTGAAAAAAAGAATAAGAAGGACAACAATCAAACAGGCACGAGCGAGACGCCAGGAGGGAGGTGCTTAGAGCGTTGCCATGGGTCGGTCTTAAATTGCCAAGCATGAAGGAACCAACCCCTTAAAGGATCATGCCGTTTGCTTATGAATCTATAATGTAAGGGACATGCAACGACGTCAGAGGCAAGGGCTGCGAGGTGAGGGGCAGTCAAACCTCGAAGCCATGGTAAGCTATCTTCGCGCTCCGCTTTATCTGAATGTTCTCCTTTGGCCAATCGATGTAGCTTTTTGCAGAGCAAAATATGGAAGCCCCTGACAGACAGACTGACAGACAGACACACTGAAAGACAGACAGACTGACTGACAGCAGTGAGCACCGGGGGCTCGGTCCCCCGAATGGCGGTTCACGCCCGGGGCCTCGCCCAAAAAACTGCCTAGACGCGGAGATGAAAGGAAAGTCTTAATGAAAGCAGAGAAACAAGTAAACCGTAGCAATGAACTGTAGGACTTAAGGCGGCAAAAAGAGGGTATCGGAAACCGTAATGTAGGGAAATCGGAAAATCTACCGACGTGGCGGTGAAGTAGTAAATTATATGTTAGCTGCTATGCTGCATGTGTTCCTTCAAGGCCCCCTGCTAACACACCCCTGGCCCCACTAACCCAAGCAAACCCCAGCCCAGCTAGCCAGCCGACGTAGCGTAAAATCAAACGACAAAGCTCGGACCCGCTAGGACTGCCGCTTAAGGAAAGATGGACCGCGAGGTTGGTTCCATTCTTGCGCACCTACAGTCCCTTCCCCATACACGCTTTGTCAGTGTACAATCTAGGTTGGTAAAACATATGCACACACAAAAACGCTTCAAACCAACAAACATGGTAACAGTGTGGCAGGATGTGCTCCTGCACAACCTTTTCCCAATGCTCATATCAGGCGCAATTTATTCTGGGCATGCTCTTGTAAGACATCCTCTGCTCAGGCGCGAAGAAGCTCAGACACCAGGAGGGATTTGTGACTTCTGCCATGGAATCAAATTCCAACAGCCAAACCGGCCCGCTGCCCCTTGCCTTTCCCCTTCATAGGAAAGAGATCAGCCCCATGCAAGTTCTGCCTCGGAGCTGGTGAATAGCTGTGGAGCTATATGAATACCAGGACGTAACAAGGACGCATTATTCAAGGCCCGATAACCCTTTGAAACTGTGCCTGCTCTCACCTGCAGCAGCAGCACAGGTTGTTCTCTCTCCAGCTGCGCCCGCACACGTTTGCGCACATCCCGTCGGAGGTTGCGGATGTAGGCGGGCGGATTCTGGGCACCCTACACAGCCACAGCAGAATGATCTAGTCAGTGTTTTTGTTTTGCCCGTCAACTTTCCAGTCCGAACGGAGGAATAGGTTTATAGTCGATCTGTAAGGCGCTGGCGGGGGGCTCCGCCACCCCCAGACCCCCCAATGAGTTACAGTTTAGTTCGCACAAATGTAGGGTTGGGGGAGTATTTCAACACGCACACACTGCGATCTCTCCAGAGTGGCATCATTGTCGTCGGCTGGCTGCAGCATTGCGTTCACATTGCCTACGACCTTTACACCGTCTATATTAACGTCGCTAATGGCTTCAGCGAAGTTTGATTTCTGCTTTGGTGGCCTGCCACGCTTTGGGAGCTTCGGATCCGAATATTTTGCAACGTTTGGTCCGGTCAGAAAGTCCTATTCCTCGTTGACTCGCGGGTGTGATCTTCCTAACAGTATCCATGGCATTGAAGTGCTAAGATATGGTTAACATGCATGTCTCCTGTGAAATTCTAGCGGCTTTGGCATGGACATCCCATTTTTAGCTGGAGGAATGAACTTGTACGGTCGAAACACAATCTATTCCTAATTCTCAGGACCACAGACAATTATTTATTGCGAAATTCGGAATATTTTCAGCAAAAATAATTTCATCACTGGACCTAGTTAAAAGGTGTATGCACAGGCAGGAGTGCATGGTGAATGGTATTTTCCATAGCTTAACAATTCTGGAAACTAGGCTGTGCCACACCATGATGTCGATCCACGAGTACCATAACACATCCGAGCGCCTGCCCTTAGCCGGACACGCTTCAGGGTACGTGTTAGCGGTAACGTAATATCGGTAAGAACTGACAAGTTACAGGACGGATTCGCTCCGCCAAGGTTTGAGCTCTTACCTAAAAAAGAGTAACAAAAACGTATGTTTCTGAACTCTCTCCTTTTAAACAATACCCAAACCAGGCTCCCTCCTGAATATAAATAGGGTTTGGCACTACTGGTAACGCGCGACCATTGCCCCCGGGAATCCCGGGATCGATACCCATTAGGGTCACAATTCCTTCCGATGGTGGAAGGTATTGCGCCCCTAGTTGATGGACTGTGGTGACCTGGGATAAAGTTAACCTGCGCGCCGACCAGGAATGCCGCTGTCGGCCCGGCAGATTCCGTTGGATGCTGGTGGTGGGTGCGGAACCTGAGCGATCCACTGAGAAGTTGACTAGGGTGACTGGATGAGGGTGCCCCGAAATATCGGGGAAGGCAGGGTTTCGCAGGGTAGCTGCCACGGGCGAAGATACACCCCCTGTCTCACACATCATAAATACTCGTTGCTTAGGAGGCCGCAATAACGTCTGACTATATACAATGGCCCTTCGGATCACCTGACGGTTGTCCAAACCGAGGTGTCTGTAGGAATCCCGCATGCGTGCCATTCCTTGATTTGGAAACACTTTACGAATTCCAAGACGTTCGTAAAATGTTTATAAATCAGTCTTCATCAAGTCATGTCTTCATAGCTTTGCGATTTACCTCTGTAACACTGTAACGTGCTACAACAGCACGTTTCAACCTGTCATGCAAAGGGACATGCTTGCTTGCATATCCCCCTCCAATGCATGCAGCCAAGCAAAAACCACTTCCCCCACCCACCTCTTGCACCGTCATAGTGACCTGCAGATACTCCTGCAGGCACTCGCGGCACATGCCATGGGCCAGCAGTGGGCTGCCCGCCCGGACATGCTCACAGCAGCGGCCTGCTGCGTCGGGTTGTATCATCACTACCGGGGCGCTGCCATCACCCTCAGCAGAGCCACTTGCCACCGTCGCATCGCTACTGGATGCCGGCCATGTTAGCTGGCGTTGACGGTTTGGGGCGTCCTCACTTGCAGCTCGTTCGTACTCGAGCAGCATTTTCTCCTGGCCGATGACAACACGAATACAGGAGGGATGTTTCCAGGACCAGGCTTCACATCAGCCAAATGCAGGGCAGGTGCACCACGTTGGCGGGTGAGCACTACTTTGCTGACCTTCTGGACCAAATGGTAAACAGAACTGAACGCAATACAAAACCATGTAACAGTGCCGTTGCTAGCATGGGTGGTACACATATTACGAATGTACCCATCTAACCTAACCTAACAACAACCATGGCCCACATTTGTACCATCATTCCATACCCGTTCTAAATCGGAGGCCTTATCGCGCTCCTCGATCTCCTTCAGAGTCAACTCTGCACCGCCTGTCTCCGCCAGCTCCATCACGCGCCGCTCGACAGTACCCCAGCCAACGTGGACAATAGCGATTATGTCCTGGGGTGGATTTGCCCCACACAACGTTAGATGCGTCACGTCTGCTTGCACTCTTTACACGGTACTGTGCTGACAGTACCAGATACTGTGTAAGTGGTACATGCGCAGGGTTCATTCCGCGAATACAGTCTTGGTCCTTTGCCCGCCGCGGCGGCCTGCTAAACTAAAGGCGGTATTATTTAGGAGCATGCAGACAGAGGCCGTGGAAGGCGGTGCGCTTAGAGAAAAAGCCGCTGCCGCAGTCGCTTAGCACGGCATGAACGCAGGAATGGTGCAGAGGTGGTGAGGGACCCACGTTAGCAGTTGGGAGGATCAAAGGCAGGTAGAAGGCAAGTGCTATAATAGCAATAGTGACGGCAGCGGAATCAAAGGTTTGCAGGAATGTCAGCGACCAGGCATGCTAAGGGCAGCTAGAGGCCAGGAAGGAGGCCACGTTGATGGCGCGTCTGATCGTGCCGAGGCGCAGTATGAAGAGTTAGTGCACCCAGGCTGCTACGACGAGAGGAGTAAAAGAGAGGAAAGGTAAAAGCTGAAATCGAACTCTAAGACTTAAGTGACTCACCAGTCCAGGGGAAAGGATATGCAGTCACCACAGTATCTGGAAATGGCGATAAGTGCAGAGATATGAACACCACTTACGGGTGAACCAGACGTGACAGAGAGACGTAGGAAGAAAATTGTAAACTAGCAGACAGAAGGATGTTGTATAACATCAAAATGCTGCGGTACTTATGCTGGGGCCGTTGCATTTTTTGAATTGAGCATTCTCGAAATATGTAAGCTCCTGGACGCCTTGCTTACTGCACTCATCCTTCAGCTCGTCCCCCTGATAAATACGTTTTACTCACACGCCAACCACAAGAAGAGTTTACTTGGACACCACACCATATTGCCCTACACAGCACGATTCAAGTAATGCCATGCACCACTCTGAAAACTGGCCCAGCCTTCCAATTTGCTTGCTTTGCACCTTATTCTTTCCATCCCGAAACATGCCAGGGGAAGACGGTTCCCTCACGACTCGTGGCCTGTGTGGAACCCCGTGACCGCAATGGGCAGTATACAGAACCAAACTTGGGGCCCTGCACAATAGTTCGGTGGCGCTGGCACTCAGGAATGCACCCGCATTGGGACTAAAGGCCCATAATGGAGAACTATGCCTCCCTAACTACAAGGACCACGGAACTAATAATCATAACCTACTATAAAGGTGTTAAAAAGGCTTGGGTAGGTTCCTAATTGTAAACAAGACGTTTAGATAACATTTTCCGTTCTGTACAAGCGTTAGGATGAGGGAAAACCTTGCAGAGCAAGTTACTCCGCAAACGTTCGGTGGTAATAAGGGTAATCCTTGGCCATCCTTCGCCTTCTGAGAAACAGCAGACTTCATTTCGAATCCCGTAAGCCCAAAATGAATATCTTTATAATTTTTCATACGAATGGTACTCACCATTTTGGTCTTCTCCACCCCATGTATGTGGGCGGCGAGGAAAAGTGCTGCACCGCAGATGCCGTTCGGGCGACGCCCCGTAAGCATCCAATCGCGCTTCATAGACTGCACCAGCCGCGTCGCAGTGTATCCTACTTTCTGTAGACAGGCATAAGGGTATTCGTGTTAGTGCAACTTTCGGAATAGCATCATGACTATGTTCCAAGGAGGCTAGTCTGAGACAACTTGAGTTTCTCGCTGCTCAGTACTGCTCTGCACCATATGACAGCTGAAACCATCATGATTGTGAGTTTTGAAACCCTTTTACAAAGCCCCAACAAACGAAGCGCAGCACGCCTCACCGTCCGGAGCTCTTGAGTGGGCAACCGAAGCCGGTCCACAAAACGGTTCATGAAAAGGGACGGGTCGATGGGCTTGGTGAAGGTTGCGTGCTCTTCCAGTCGCAGCAGCCGCAGCATATCAAGGAATACCGCACCTGGATATTTAATAGTAACTCGGTTGGCAATGGTGATAGGGCGAATCTTACCAAGGAAAGGCAGCAGGCAGCCGTGCAGGATTCACAATGTGCAGTACATGCCGCACGCACCCCAGCGCCAGTCCTCCCTCCCTAGCCTTGCTGATAACATCGAAAGCAGGAAAGGAGCATTTCTACAACTTCGTCAGTGTTGGCGTTATGTTGAATATTTGCCATTTTGGATTACAGAAGTAACAGGGAGGGACATAATTAATATCCCGCGCCTGGAATTCAGGTTTCATCAGCATTATGGCCTGATTACGACCGGATGCTGCAGTTATAAGGAATTCTCACAAAAATGGTTGGGTGCACTCAGGACCAAAGTGACGTAAGGATGCACTAGATACTCGTAATTTGCCCGCACCGGAAGCATGCCTACGGACGTGCGAGCCCCAGCTTTGGTATTGTATCCATGCGCTCCGAAACCAGGGATGGTGTTGATTGGGAACACGATGTGCAGTGCTTCACAAGTGTCCTTGTCCATCACAGCGCAGAATGTATCCTGGATCCAAGTTCTCACAACCCAAAGAGGTGACGTGCTAGCAATGGAAAATCCGTGCCAGCTTTAGCACGTCGGGAAGTAAGCAGGCAGGCAGCCAAAGAGTTTTCCTGGCAGGGGAAACTCCTAAAAGACGACTCCTCCTGAAGACAACTTCGCGGTGAGGGGGCCTTAAGTCATCTTTAACATCGATTTGGCAATCACGGACGCTTCGCCGTGTTACAATACAACTTGGGTCCAAACAGCTACTGCATTTCCCGCTCATGCACATTCGCTCGTCGTGATGTTCAGACGGGACATGGAGGATTCGGCTTTAGCGGCAACGCGTACCCATGTGGAGTCCCAAATTGAAACCGAGGACCTATTATGCAAGATCAAGACGGCCTCGGGCAAGTCATTCTTGCCTCTTCCCCGTGCTCACCTAGTCCATACACGTTGACGGAGAGATGGTCTGAGAAGTCGATGAGCATGTACGGCCGGCGTTCCAGACGACAAAAGATGTACAGGCAGACCGCCGCTACCTGAGGAGATACCGTACCGAACGCCGAGACGGATTATGGAAGCCCCCGGCCACAAGCCGATGACAACGCGAAGAGTCGCATTCCAACGCGCTGCACACTGGAATCATAAATTGCACATGGACACTTGTGCATTTAGCAGGTGTCCTAGCGATGCCCATGCATATGCAACACTTGCGGCGATCCAACCTATCTCAACACCATGCCAAACGGATACTCATTTTTGGCGCCTGCTCAAACCCCCGTTGCCCACCTGGTTTACACGGCGCCCCCTCGTGAAGCCCCGCTGCAGGGCTAAGCGGTACAGCCGGTGACCAGCCTCTATTGCCTCAGAAGAGGGGCTGATGCGGAGCGCCTCTACCAATGCTACAATCTCATGCCGGCCCCGCGACAGGGCTCCTTCATGGCCACCCTGACAGTGCAGCATGGCAGCCACATATCAGCCCCCCAGGTCCAGGGTGAAGGCGCTAGAGTGCAAATATGTAACATCTTGGACATCACGCGTCCGAATCCACCGATCGGTTCTTATCCGAAAAAGACGTGATATAAGAAAATACTATGTCGCTCATCGCGGCATGCATGGAGGATACAGAACCCTGCATGAGGTCAAGCCAGGGAACACCTGGACAGCGGAATGGCAGTGCACAACCTCCCGACCCTTCACTGCCATTTCGATAGCGATAAATACGGCACTCACCCCGCTGGCCCATAACCGTCCCCCAGAAAAACGACTAACACCGTGCGCGTCGCCGTTAGCACCAACCAGCTGTCCAACCAGTTCACCAGCTCCGTCTGCTCCCTTGGTAAACATGACATCGCTGCTGAAGGCAGTATCCTCGAGCACTCGGCCGCACTGTCACGGGCGTGAGGCGCAGAAAAGTACTCTAGACGCCAGAGCATAACGCGGTCGGATATGCCTATCGTATTAGCTTTTAAGTGCTTGCCTGGACACAGCAACTGAAGCCGTTGGCCTCATCGGCCTCCAGCTCGACTTCAGCTTGGCACTGAGAACACCAGATCATGTTTGCGTTGTGGAGTGGCTGTACAACGCCCTTTAAAGACAGTAACCTGTTCCGCAAAAAAAAAGTTAAGGTCCTCAAACTTAAGGGGTGTTTCCACTTGGATTAAAAGACGCGGATTAAGCTTTTCTTTAACCCGCACCAATGCATCGCTAATCCGTCGGAGTGTTTCATACGCAGATGAACAAAAATACGGATTAGGTACGACAGTTACCGGTACTTGCAAGACAGTCGGGGGGTCCTGGCTCGAGGTCAGGCCCACCCTGGAGTTCGTTGGTACCGCTTTCATGTACTTCCTCAAACAAGCTGTTTCTCTAGTACTGTGATGTTCTATGGTTATATTGTTGCAAACTGAGCTGAAGTTGCAAGGCGTGACCGCAGTTGCCGGTGCCATGCAAGCCTAGAACACTCGTTACCAACCTATGTTTCGCATTCCTTATGCCATGCAAGGGCGCCCATGTGCATGACTCCCACTCCATTCTTATTACCACCTCTTTGTGTAAAGCCGCACCACAACAAGCAAATCAACATTTGTTCCAGCATTCTTCATTGAATTTAAGCCTATACAGTCCCTATGTCCGAAACGACAAGAGATTGGGTCATAGCTTCCCGCGCATCCATACGTCAGCTTGCTGTGCCAGCAATGGACTGAGTACTTAAGCTACTGGGACGCCATCCAATCATGTCTTATGATTCCTCAAGGCTTTGTGTGGATCAGAGGGTGAGCATTGCGGCGCCACCTATGTTTTCCAACACTGATTGTTTTAGCAGCATGCTATTCCGTTTTTTCATTTAAGGAATATTGAATTGCTCTCAGTTGGCGGGCTTATACCGTACTGCTATTGTACATTCCTGATATTACGATTCAGGGTGGCCGTGAAAATGGGGCTGGAGTTTTTACGTGACATTGCCATTTCGGCACAGAAATGAGTAGACTTTGCACTTATGTTATCACAATTCGGGACGGTATCGAAAGTAGGTAGTCCAAAAATAGCGCTTGCTCACGGTCGTGTTGAGAGTCAATGACCTCTGTGGCCAAAGCAACAGGCGCCACACCTGCCCACTGCTCAGGAGGTGCATCAGGAGCTAATATGTAGCAGGAAGGTTAACTTGGTCTGCTTGAGCGGCCTAGAAGTAGGGTGTAGTCTTTTCATGGCTACTACCAACAGTGTGCAAGAAATAATAAGTATGAAGCGTGAAAATCAGCCGGAAAAGGATGGAAAGCGCTTTAAGTACTTGGGCGCCATTTGTACATAGTAGTACGACAATTCGGGACAGCCCCTATTTTTGTGGAGGCCCCTCACGGGGCCGGAATTCCGGAATTTGACCCCATGAATTCCCAAGCAAATCCGGGTCAAATCCCAACGGGATTTGAGGATTTGACCCCCAAAACAACAAACAATATAATGGTCATGCAAAGATTTCCTCGGGCCTGGAATTTGACACATTTGAGGATTTGAACCCCCCAAAACAATTATCATGGCCATGAAAACAATTCCATGCGCAGCCGTTACAATATATTGCATATCTTCGAGCGGCATGTTATGCTCGTGCCAGTCAGTCCTCGCGCCGCATGCCTTCAAACATTTAGTTAGACTTTTACTATTAGAGTTATTCCTCCAAAGCCGGCGCTCACCGCAAAGAGCGATGTCAGACAGCGGCGATGGACGGGCCAACAAACGCCGAAAGGCTCAACCAGGTACCCTAGATGAACTGAACCGGCACGTGCAACAACTAGGCAAGAAAACGAATACGAACTGTACGTTTTCTTCATATGGGATAACCATCTCACTCGCAAGGGTCGCGGACAGCATCCCCGGGATTGAGAGGCAGCTAGGCGTCACATTCTCTACTCAGGACGTCTCAGACATGCGTGTGAGTTATCAATAAAGCCAGCCAGCCCAACGCGGCCCTCCCCTGCGCCCCCCCTGCCCAACGCCGCCCTCCCCTTCGCCCCCCTCGCCCAACGCCGCCCTCCCCTGCGCCGCCCAGCGCAGCGCCGCCCTCCCCTGCGCCGCCCAGCGCAGCGCCACCCCGCAGGGGAGAGCCGCGTTGGGCTGGCGGGACGCAGGGGAGGGCGGCGTTGGGCTACGGCGGCGCAGGGGAGAGCGGCGTTGGGCTACGGAGGTGCAGGGCAGGGTGGCGTTGCCCCAGCCACTGCTGCCGCCGTCCCAGCTGCGGCCCCAGCTGCAAACAGGCCCCGCACTCCTGCACCTCCACCAACTCATACAGCAGCAACAGGCGATGCTCACACAGAACCACTGGCCGGGCATGGCATGCTCGTGCGGTTACCTCGGTTGGCGGTCATGTCCACTCTTGGCCTGTGTAACCCGCTGCATGGAACCCTCCCGCGCAAGCCTGTGCACCGTACTAAGACCTTCCAATGTGCATAAGCACCTGTTCGTGCTCACAGCGGCTCCGTTATTCAGTCGGCGGCGTCCCAGTGGGGGTTGGTCGGCACCATCTCGCGTAAGGTCCATTACTTCTGCATAATAACGCAGTCATCGTTGCTATCTTGATGAGCTAATCCTACATCTTCGCTATGCATAATCCGTTGCCTGTGGAGGCCCCTTGGCGTCCAAGCTGAAAAGTAAATTCGCACCTCTGGGTTGTCCATCGCCGCTGTCTGACATCGCTCTTTGCGGTGAGCGCCGGCTTTGGAGGAATAACTCTAATACTAAAAGTCTAACTAAATGTTTGAGGGCATGCGGCGCGAGGACTGACTGGCACGAGCATAACACTTGAAGATATGCAATATATTGTAACGGCTGCGCATGGAATTGTTTTCATGGCCATGTTGCATGATGATAATTGTTTTGGGGGGTTCAAATCCTCAAATGTGTCAAATTCCAGGCCCGAGGAAATCTTTGCATGACCATTATATTGTTTGTTGTTTTGGGGGTCAAATCCTTGCAAATCCCAACGGGATACCCGGATTTGCTTGGGAATTCATGGGGTCAAATTCCGGAATTCCGGCCCCGTGAGGCCTGTGTTTTTTTGATAGGGATAATTTCCACTGACACGCCTTTCGTGACATCATCCGAAATGAATATTAGGGATGTACAATAGCAGTACGGTATTCTCTTGCCAAGTGTGACCTTTGTTGTACGTTATCCATCGCCCTGTATCAAAAAGTGCAAGGCGAAGTGGATCCAGGTCATCGCCCTGAATCATCGCCCTGACGGCCGGGCGGGCTTTGAGCCCGGGGCTGCACAAAACTAGTATCCGATTTTTAGATTCCGATGAGATCTGTTCGAGGGGGCCTGAGACTTAGTTGGATGGGTGCGCACTTACAGGAGTTGGTGACGGACTCCTCAAGGACGCTGTTGCACGGCAGCTGGCCCACCGTGATCAGGGTGGCCAAGAAAGTAGGCGTAGGCACTCCGGGATGGGGGGGGAGTTTTTCAAGAGCAAAGAGGTCACAGTGGCACCAACTAGGAAGAGAGCACGCAAAGCTTTTAGCCTGCAAAAAACGGGTTAAAACCTGCAAAACAATATCTGCAAGGCCTTGAAGAAGATTTCCCAGAAGCCTTAGAAGGATGGCCGGCTGGGACCCTCAACTCATGCCCTTGTTGTGGTGATGCAAAGTCCTCACGAGCTGGAAAATGCCACCTATCGCTGCGGCAGCAGGTGGCAGCGATGACAGTGTCCCAGGATTGGCCTTCGTACGGCAGCAGGTGGCAGCGGTGACGGCATCTCAGGATTGGCCATCAGCCAATGGCGCGCGCTTGGCTACAACTTTATTTAGGTTTAAGAAGTATGTGGTCAAGTTTTGGGGTCGAGGGGATGACTTTGGGCTGTAAGGTATTTGGCTTCCCTGCTGTGCCGGTATGGCCTGTAACAGACTCAAGATGGATTTATGGGTTCTGGTGAAGTTGGACTTTCGAAGCGCACGCTTGGCTACATAACATCAATAGCCAATGGACAGTGCCAAGTTTAGGACCTCACTCTAATGTCAGTCCTGTCCACACACTTATTTTTTTTTTTTGTGTGTGTGTGTGTGTGTGTGTGTGTGTGTGTGTGTGTGTGTGTGTGTGTGTGTGTGTGTGTGTGTGTGTGTCACATGGTTGGGAGTGCGTGACCCCATACCTGTAAAACTACCCATACGAGCCGAAGGATTTGTATCGTCCCAGTGCTGCACGTTTTGTTAGAGCACATCAGGGCGACACATCGTAAGCTAATGCAGTTTCGTTTATGATGCGGTGCTTTGGAGGCAAACAGAGCACGAAGGGGCAAGTACCATGTCCCCAGGGACAGCGGTTTGGAGGATGAAAATCACGTGTTATTGGAATGCCAGCCTATAATGATATTCGTGCTGAAGAGGGATTCGATCATCAACAGAGCATGTTGGAGCCATGAAATGGGAACCAGTACGTCTGGCGAGGATGTTGGAACGTATGTGGGCTCACCGCAACTCAGTTATCCCCTTTGAGCGCTAGTCTGGGCTGATGAGCGGTGTTTCCTGTTCTCCGTGGCTTTTAGGCGTATAGATATTGCCATGTAATACACACACACACACACATGGTTGGGGGTGCGTGACCTGTAAAACTACCCATGTAAGACATGTAAATCTACCCATACGAGCCGAAGGCCCAAGGGCAATATCTATACACCTTAAAGCCACGGAGAACGCTTCTTTAGGAGAGACCTGATTCCGACGGGTTGAACATGACCATCTTGGCTCTCTTTACAGCAGGGGCAGCTTAAAACACCACTGATAACTATAGCTCTCCTCGACCGTGTTCAGCCTTCAGGATGCCAGCGAGACTGGAGCGCCTCCATATCTGCGCACCCCATCAAAATGAAACTTCATTCTCCCTATGCTCCTGCTGCAATACTCAGAAGCCATTCCCCACTGCAGTACTCCAACTGCAGTGTGCCAACTACCGTTATCGCGGAGGCGATCGCACGGATCTCTGCTACCCTATGGAATGGATACCATATAAACGTGCATCAGATGTGCATTTGCTGCAGTTCGTTCAAAAAGCGCAAATGTGTATTGCAACGTTCAAACCTGCCTACCGTGGCTTCTCAATTTCCAAACTAAATCAAACACCATTCACATGACTGTAGAGGATTTTGTAATTGGAAGTGACACCTAGCAAATGGTTAGGATGCCAATGTGCGGATGCCAACATGTTCCGATGTTCCCGCTTTTCATTATACATGCCACATTTCCATACCCTTGTTTCGGTCCTTGCAAGGTCAAAGTAACGCCAGATATGCAGCAGTTTTTTATTCCCAAACTTTAGACATTCTTACGGGGAGTTCGCAAGGTCCCCGTTTACGGGGGAAAGCCGCGCCGGCAGGTCCCCGGCGCTAAGAAAATCTGTTGCCGGGGATGCCGGCATAGCTAGTATGGATGCAGCATAGTAAATTTCGAACTAACAAGGAAATTATCGACCTCTAAGTCCGTATTTGAAATTTCACGCGGCCGGTAGCAGTTTCCGCAGGGAACATAAATGTACATTGTTACACTATCATGGTTATGTATATTTTACACTTCAGGAATGCGATTGCACGTGGGAGGAGGAAGATCGTCGGGCCTTACTGAAAACGGTCCTACCTCTAACTTAACTCTAGTAGACCTACTATTATATTTCTTTAATGTAGGCTTAGTGTGTCGTTATTGAACAGGTGTTTCCATTAAGCTCTCCGGAACCACACGACAGGTTGCTACTAACAGGGTGTTTCCAAATAGCGATCCGCTATTTCCACTAGAGTTAACTTAGGGAGACGTTAGAGGTGCGCTAGAGCTCGTGGTGTTTCCAATAGTCTCCGAAACCAAGACATGGCGCCAAAGGAAAAACGCATAGAGCCGTGTAAAATGTTTCACAGGATGCTAAACGCTGGTCCAGCACAATACATGATATGATTGTCGCTGGCGAGCTGAGCATCACGCCAATGAATGTGGGCAGCAATACCTGATAGCACGACGGCAGGAGACATGCAATCCCAACCGTGTAGGCGGCTTGGACAACGTTCATATTCTTGGCGAAAAGACGATCGTCGGCGGTGAAGGTCGCAAGATTGTCGAAGCATACGTCAAGCTGCCTGTGTTTGATGCGCAACGGAGTACATGGCTGGTCGCATTGGCCAAGCAGTACTGCTGCTGAAAGCCGATGTGGGTTATGCATGATTTGATGCCATACTGCAGTGGCCTGTCTGTTTTCTGCGCCAACGTTTGGCATTTGTGCGTGGACAATCTGGGAGTCACCAGCAGGAGGGAGGACCCCTGACATGGGGAGCGCGGGTCGCCAATCCACACGGAAGTGTCGTGGTTTACATGGGCCCAGACGTGCAACGTTTTGTGTCAGTGTTTGGTTGCATGGGCGGAATACCAGGGGCAACTTCATGGGTCATGCCCCGCCCAATGGAGAGCTCGATGGATTGAGGCACAGAATGCATATGGAGCACACATTCTTCTCCACAGGCATCTGCATTTTTATTTGTTTTCATTGTAGCTCGTGGTACTGAGTTTAGTGGTGTGTATCAGAGATTCCCCATTGTTTCCACCCGAACCAATCATGCATACGAGAATTGTGGGATAAACTGGACAAGCTGCCGATGAAGTGTGGTGGGACAAGTCGGGTGTCGGCTTCCTCGAAGCCGGAAAAAGGGCGGGGGCCCCCTGCATCCGTACAGGCCGGTAGCTAGCACGGCACGTGTGACAATTGATGGGTGGTGTCACTGCGGTGGGAGATGTGCTTTGTTGCAGCAGTACTGATGGTGTGGGAGCTAAGCTTGCACCGGCGGAATCGTCAGCACCGCCTGCGCTCTCCACGTGAATCGCATCCATCCTGGGTGCATGCCGCATGGACAGTGCGGCAGACCGCAAGTCGGAATGCCCGTGCGGGCAAATTGGTAACGCAAGCTGAGTGAAGTTCGGTGCTGTCTGTGATGTTTATCCCCGAAGCGCCAGCGGCCTCAGCAATCCGCCCCACAGCCGCGAGCTTCATCTCGGCACACCGCAAGTCTTCGGAGGCCCCGTGCATTGGCCAAAGTAAATGTACAAACACGCAGCTTGTGTATTTCATAGAGAAGTGAAAGCAAATCATGTTGGCCTGCTGGTGGCAAGTCGGATTACCCATGCCGGCAAATGGTAACGCAAGCTGGGTGTTGGAGTTATCATACGCCGTCATCTCAGAATTCCATTATGAGATACGCGGCAGCTTTCGGGATGAAATTTAGCGCGAGAGGCGTTGATGTGACTTTGGCCTCGGTCAATTGAGACAGCCAAACTTGTTTGTGCTCATACGATTTTTGTTGGCTACATGCGAAATACCTTGCAATAGAGAATGCTGTATAGTACCTATAACGCGTTTCAGGCGGGCGAGATATTATGTTTGGTCCGTTACACACACACACACACACACACACACACACACACACACACACACACACACACACACACACACACACGGACATGGGCAATCCTACAGGTCGGGGCCCCCCTGGGCGCTTCGCGCTGGGGCCCCGCCCAAAAACAGTGGGGCATCGGTGACTGGGTATTTTGCAGTTGTGGCCCTGAGTGCTTGCCTCCCTACATTGCCAGAGTATGGTAACCAGGTGTGCAAGTTTTCCCACTCCATGTCGTGGGACCGAAACTAATACGCACATGAGGCACTTGTAAGCGGTCCCCTTGCAAAGTTTTCTGTAAATTCCTTAAAAGTCATGTGCTTTTGGATGCCAGCCCGAGCCAATCCTGCCAACTTGACGGCCAATTCGATACCCTGAACACGCTAATTCGATACCCTGCAAGGGCAGCTGGACAGAGCTCCCTGCCTCACGAGCACACAAAGCAAATCGCCTTGAAGTTGCGGCAGCTGTCACAGGCTGATGAAGGGCCGGGGCTGCTGTGTGAATCCCTGGCAGGCGCGCGACTTGCCGCTGTGTGAAATGCTTCACACCCTACACCACACACTGCACTCTAAGAGAGAAAATTCATGCACTTCTTCACATACACTGAATGAATGAATGAAGGTTACAGCGGACCCCCGTGAAAGGAATTATCGGTGCAATGCCCGCTCGAGCATGACCACGCATGCACGCACGCAGCCACGTACGCACGCAGCCACGTACGCACGCAGCCACGCACGCAGCCACGCACGCACGCAGCTACGCACGCACGAACGCAGTGCCAAGGCCCCGAACGCAGTGCCTTGTTTTACGGCGTTCCTTCCGGATTGCGCAAAGAGTAAGTGTCTCAGTCCGAGCATGCTCGTCCATTTCATCCAATATCTAGGTTGTTGCCCACCTTTTAGGTGGGCAAGCCAACCCAATAAAGAGGACTACATACGACGAATTCTTTAGGTTTTTGTTACGCGCAGTCGCGGTCATGCTCGAGCGGGCGGATGATGCAATGAGGGTCTTTCCATTGGCCAGCGGCTAGGATATTTCCTTAATTTCCTTGGAAAAGTTACGAATTTCCTCAATTTCATGTTACATTGGGCCCACTTTACACAACTTCTATCAGACGTACGAATTGTAAACAATTGCATTGCTCGCACCCAGTCTTGGGGGTCCTGGCTCGAAGTGAGGCCCACCCTGGAGTTAGTTGGTACCGCTTTCATGTACTTCCTCAAACAAACTGCTTCTCTAGTACTGTGATGTTTTATTTGAAGCTCACTTTGAAGCTACGTATGCCCTCGAGCACATTAGTTCTATTGCCCAGCACGTTTCCGCTCGCATTCCTTGACTCCCCTGGACAATTTCCCCATGGGAACCGTCGGCAAGCGCGCAGAGTTGTGCTGGGACGCGATCTGGTTAAGGCCTCCATACGACATTTGCGGATGGTGCAACTCGTGTTGATAGTCCGGGAAAGCTGGGTGGTCGAGGTTGACATGGCCATGTCAACCTGCACGCGAAGCTGTCTCAAGCGAGCCTAGTCATTCATATGAGTTCCAAGGTACTCAGCAGGAGTTCCTTGGAGAGGCATTGACTAGGAAATGGCACTCGCCGGTTTTGCGTAGCAGGCGTCTGTAGATTGCCGCGACTGCACTGGTCAACACACCAAAAACATGCCTATTCAGCTGACATCAATATGAAGAGTATATGTGAGGTCAAAAATTTAATACATGGTCGGGAGCATGTACTAGCTAAGAATTTCTTAGCGAGGGCTATGGGAAAGTTGCGGAAATTTGCCTTTCCATTGGCCGTCCGGCAACTTCTCGCAGGGGGACCTTTGCGCTGCAAAATTACCTATAGGTGAGCTATGTGTGCCGGAAAAGGAAAGTGGGACCGGGCACTAGGCAAGCCTACCGGGTGGGCAGTAATAGAGGGACCACGAGCCTGCTGCAGGTCCAGAGGGGGAACCATGCTTACGGAAGGGGTGAAGTTGTAGGACCCCCGAGGAACAGGAAGGCACGGGAAGAAGGAAGGTGGCGAGCTGCGGAGAGGCGCCCCTAGAGGGTAGGACAAACTGTCGGGCAGAGCAATTCTTTTGACTGCCCCGGTCGCACAATTCCCGTGCTTCCCTAATTCGACACCCTGAACACGCTAATTCTGACTGTCCGAATGTCCCTGCCAGGCCAATTCGACACCCTGTCAGCCTAATTCTGACTGTCGGAATGTCCCGCCAGGCTAATTCGTATCCCTGTCAGGCTAATTCTGACTGTCGGAATGTCCCTGCCAGGCCAATTCATATCCCTGTCAGGCCAATTCAAGAGCCTGTCCCGGCAATTCAACTTGTCCCAGGTGCCAATTTAAACCCTTCTACCGAGCAATTTAGACCAATTGCAGGGTCTGCCCCCAAACTCTCAGGCACGCATTCAGAATCGCGGGAGTTGAAGGAACTTTACAAAACAAGGGGAGCACTTACAAATATCTCTCGGT
>NW_003307658.1:171560-173080 GCF_000143455.1 Volvox carteri f. nagariensis | reverse complement strand
CACACGCCTTGTTACCGTACTCCGTACTCATTCACCCATACATTCATTGTGTGTGTATGTGTGAAAAGTTACCATCACCCGAACCGACCAGAACCAAAGGTGTGTCTGCATGGCAAGTCGCTCACAATTTTAACACCCGGTCTATTCATTCATTCATTCCTTCGTTCAGACAAGCAGACATATCCACACGCCTCGTCTTGAACTGTGCTTCAGTCCTGCTAAGGGCCCCCGGCACTCGACCAGACTACATGTGTTCAAAAAGATACCACCACCCGAACCGAACCAAACCAGGGGCATGTTAACCACACCTTTCATTCGTCCAGCTACTAAATAATGCATGAACGTCACATAGAGGAAGGTAGCATAATACGAGCCGTCAACGATAGGACCATCACCGCCAACCGGATTGTGTGAACCTGTCTCCAGTGCGTCACGCAGCACACTGACTGCCTTGACGCTTCCAGTTGAGGGATCCATGTCGAGGTCGGCCAACCTGTCTGTCAGTGAATGGCGGTAAGTCAGCCACAAACCAGTCTGTACCTAATGCCAGGTTGGATAGAGCCTACTTGAGAGTGGCGCGCTGGTTCTGTTTGTCCTTGTAGTTGAGATCCTGGGACGAGATGTTGACATGGGGCATGCGCTTGCTCAGCGCGCGCAGTGCAGGGAAGCTGATGAGGTATGGCCCGATCATCATCATCTTCCGAGGGTTGATGAGCTGGCGCCTGCAGCACGTGTTACAGTGTCGACATTGCTGATCCTATTTGGTACCAGTCATTCGCCCGTGAACGCATGGCCATGCTCCTGGCTTTTAATGTACCCCACAGCAGGCCCGCGTACCTTAGGCGCCAGCCAATGTGCATTTGGTCAATAGTCAGCACAACGGGTTGGAGCACGGACACCCACGTCACTGCAAGGGGCAATGTAAAAAGCTACCTCCTCCGGCTGGCGTTGTTGTCCTTTGACGCTGAGACCCCGGGTGATACCCCGCAGCAACTGTTGAATTGTGCCGTCAACGAGTCCTGAATGTCAATCGATGTCCGATGGTTAACAAGTCAAGGCATGTGTACGCGCACGCCAGCCTACACTACTCACGCATGCCGACACTGCATCATACCTCGTTGTTGTGATGTTTCGAGCAGTCGGACGAGTTCACTGCGTGATGCATCTGCCCGAGCGTATGCCTGTAGCCTCACTCTAGCAGCCTGGAAAAGGGATGTCCGCCGCTTAATCTCCCTGTCCAGCGCTATTCGATCTGCCCGCTCGGCGATCAATGCGGATGTGACCACCTTGAGCCGCTCAAAGAGCTCAACGTGTCCCGCACGCTCAAGTCCCTCGGCAGAACGGAAGGGGACAATGACACTTGGGTCTGTCGCGACTCGCTGTGTCGCAGCGACTCGCAGTGAAGCAGCGTCGGCTGAACGCTTCAATTGGTGATTTCTGTTGAGGGCCAGACACGCGGCACACGGCCGTACAGCTGCGGAGGAGAAACTGCAGACAACGGACCGGATGGAGTCGATTTC
>NW_003307658.1:169519-171447 GCF_000143455.1 Volvox carteri f. nagariensis | reverse complement strand
TACCTTCAGCTTTTTAAAAGGAACACGCCTTAGATATTGCACAACAACGGCATAGAGATGTATAAGTATACCAAAAGCACTTCCAGCGCCGCGCACTGTCATGCATTAATGCATACACCACGCTTCCGTACAACAAGAGTTTGGTGCGCATGTAAGTATGGGTTGCAAGCATGTCACAGTCGATAATCTTACAATAGTATTACATACCTACCCAACTTCAGCGTTTAGCGTTGATTACATAGAAGATAGGTTACTTTCGGGTAGGAGTGGCGAGTAAATGGCCGCTATAGATGTCGCCCTGGAGGACACTGCGGAAGATGGAGACCCTCGAGACCAGCTGACACGAAGTCCAAATGACGCGGTATGTCTTTTCATGCTTTGTGGCTTCCAACCATGCAAATGCGCCATGGTGCACTTGCAGCCATTCGCCTTCACTCGGGGTTTATTTAATTCTCTGCTGCGTCTATAGTCTGATGTCGCGGCTCTCGCGACGTGTCTCCACGATGTGCTGGACGGGGACGATGAACGGGTGGATGCTGTGCGTCGTCAATTCGAAGAAGATCTCGGCGTCTACTCCGTTGGTGAAGCATGGGAACTGTTCTGAGGTGAGAGATTGATCACAGAGAGAAAAGCGCGAGTCCGTGCCAGAGACGTGGGGCGGCGATGTCCCCGTGCCGTGCCGAGAACAACCGGAAACTTTGCGAACGGTGTTTTGAAAGAACCCTAAGAACCCTAATGTGTCCTTCATTGCAGAGGATTTCCAGCTCTCCCCGCTTCGCGCCGCCATGGCACTGAGAGGGAATGTACCGGGCCTTACCGTCTCGGACGCGAAATCCCTCTTGTTCAAGATCAAAACGGCATCGGAGGGGGCCGTGGAGGATCAGGGACACAGGGACGCGGAGACTTGCACCGTCGAGGACGCGGCGGAACTGTGGTCCCGATGAGTGCACCAGCCGCCATCACCGAAGCAGAGGATGTGCCACCCCGCGTCAAGTCGCGTGGTGCTACTGGTAAGTGGCGACGTGAGATGTGTGGCAGGGAAGAGTGGGCAACCTAGAAAGGAGGAACCCACCTCACCCCACCCACCCAATTGCATAATGTTATGCATACCGACGTCTATGAAACATCATACCATATGACAACAGAAATGCCCCCCTTGTTTTACAACCCTGTGTAGGCGAGTTCAAAACAAACTGGTCAGAGCTCGGCGGTGTAGACCCATATGCCTGCTGCGTCAGCGGCGGCATCAGGGGTGGTTCATCGGTGCTAAGACTGGCAGTACACGGCCGGTCGCATTCACCAAGCAGTACTGCTGCTGAAAGCCGCTGTGGGTTATGCGTGGTTTGATGCCATACTACAATGGCCTGTCTGTTTTCTGCGCCAACGTTTGGCGTTTGTGCGTGGGCAATCCGGGAATCAACAGCAGGAGGGAGGACCCCTGACATGGGGAGCGCGGGTAGCCAATCCACACGGAAGTGTCGTGGTTTACATGGGCCCAGGCGTGCAACGTTTTGTGTCAGTGTTTGGTTGCATGGGCGGAATACCGGGGGCGACTTCATGGGCCATGCCCCGCCCAACGGAGAGCTCGATGGATTAAGGCATAGATTGCATATGGCGAACATATTCTTCTCGGCAGACATCTGCATTTTCATTTGTTTTCAATGTAGCTCGTGGTACTGAGTTTAGCGGTGTATCAGAGATTTGTCATTGTTTCCACCCGAACCTATTCATGCATACGAGTGTTGTGGGATAAACTGGACGAACTGCCGATGAAGTGTGGTGGGAAAACAGTGGGACCTCGGCGGCTGACTTGACTGGGTAATGCAGTCGTGGCCCTGAGTGCTTGCCTCCGGTAGTAGTAGTAGTGCCAGAGTACGGTAACCAGGTGTGCAAGTTGTTGTGGGATCGAAACTAATACGCACATGAGG
>NW_003307658.1:167091-169428 GCF_000143455.1 Volvox carteri f. nagariensis | reverse complement strand
GCAGAGGATGTGCCACCCCGCGTCAAGTCGCGTGGTGCTACTGGTAAGTGGCGACGTGAGATGTGTGGCAGGGAAGAGTGGGCAACCTAGAAAGGAGGAACCCACCTCACCCCACCCACCCAATTGCATAATGTTATGCATACCGACGTCTATGAAACATCATACCATATGACAACAGAAATGCCCCCCTTGTTTTACAACCCTGTGTAGGCGAGTTCAAAACAAACTGGTCAGAGCTCGGCGGTGTAGACCCATATGCCTGCTGCGTCAGCGGCGGCATCAGGGGTGGTTCATCGGTGCTAAGACTGGCAGTACACGGCCGGTCGCATTCACCAAGCAGTACTGCTGCTGAAAGCCGCTGTGGGTTATGCGTGGTTTGATGCCATACTACAATGGCCTGTCTGTTTTCTGCGCCAACGTTTGGCGTTTGTGCGTGGGCAATCCGGGAATCAACAGCAGGAGGGAGGACCCCTGACATGGGGAGCGCGGGTAGCCAATCCACACGGAAGTGTCGTGGTTTACATGGGCCCAGGCGTGCAACGTTTTGTGTCAGTGTTTGGTTGCATGGGCGGAATACCGGGGGCGACTTCATGGGCCATGCCCCGCCCAACGGAGAGCTCGATGGATTAAGGCATAGATTGCATATGGCGAACATATTCTTCTCGGCAGACATCTGCATTTTCATTTGTTTTCAATGTAGCTCGTGGTACTGAGTTTAGCGGTGTATCAGAGATTTGTCATTGTTTCCACCCGAACCTATTCATGCATACGAGTGTTGTGGGATAAACTGGACGAACTGCCGATGAAGTGTGGTGGGAAAACAGTGGGACCTCGGCGGCTGACTTGACTGGGTAATGCAGTCGTGGCCCTGAGTGCTTGCCTCCGGTAGTAGTAGTAGTGCCAGAGTACGGTAACCAGGTGTGCAAGTTGTTGTGGGATCGAAACTAATACGCACATGAGGCACTTGTAAGCGGTCCTCTTGCAAAGTTTTTCTGTAAATTCCTTAAAGGTCATGTGCTTTTGGATGCCAGCCCCAGCCAATCCTGCCAACTTGACAGCCAATTCGACACCCTGTCAGGCTAATTCGATACCCTGTCAGGCCAATTTGACACCCCGAACAGGTCAATTCGATACCCTGTCAGGCTAATTCAATACCCTGTTAGGCCAATTCGGCACCCGGACAGGCCAATTCGACACCCTGACCCTTGGTGTCCGGGCGGTTGTGGATTCCCTGCGTGCTGGCCAGATTGGTGTCACCCAGGCGGTGGACACTATCGAACGGATTTTGCTGGGTTGCTTCGGTGATGCCTTCAGGCCCGGGCCGGTTTCTAACGGCAAGGCGGCGTGGTGGAATGATGAGTGTGCTGCGGCTAAGCAGGCCATGTTGCAGTATCGGTCTGATGTGATGAAGTGGGGGTGTGCTGCCCCGGCTATGGGGCATACGAGTTTTCAAGAGTTACGTCGTCAGTTTAATCGTGCTAAGCGTAACGCGCGACGGGATCACCGGCTGCGAGCCTTGGAGTCATTCATAGCTACATGCAAACGGGATGCGAAGACCCTATGGCAACGTCTGAACGGTAAGCCAGCGGCCAGATGCAATGTGGAAGACGTGTCGGAGTGGACGGACTACTTCGATCGCCTTTATAATGCCTCAGCCTCCTTCGATGAGGTGCAGGAGGCCCGTGTCTGTGCCATTCTCAACTGTATCAATCTCGGTGCGGGCTCCCAAGTCGGGGCGGCGTGGCGTGATTCCGAACCGGTGCATGCTAGACGGTCTATGGCCGACACTATGAATGGTCCGTTCACTCTTGAAGAGGTTGAGGCGGCTTTGTCGTCCCTGTCTAATGGGCGTTCCCCGGGTCTGGGTATGGTTCCGGCCGAGTGCTACAAGTATGCCAAGCGAATCCCTCGTGAAGGTGACGAGGACAGGGTGTCTGTCAATGTTATTGCCCCTGCGATTCGAGACCTTTTCCAGCACATTTGGGATACAGGGGATGTGCCTGACCAGTTTTGCGTGGCGTCTCTCAGTCCGTTATTTAAGAAAGGCGACCCCAGGGTCAAGGACAACTACAGGGGTCTAGCTGTGGGATGCGCCATTGCCAAATGCTATGCCACGGTTCTCGACAGGCGGCTGGCAGCTTTCGGGGATAAAGATGGTGTCCGGTGCCGTTTTCAGGCTGGGTCCCGTAAAAAGCGCAGTACAGTTCATCAGTTGTTCGTTGTTCGTCATCTTAAAAGTCGTTATGAGCGGCCCGGCAGCAATCAGGCCCTGTATGCGTGTCAGGTGGATTTTGAGAAAGCCTTTGATAGAGTGCCCCGGGCAAGCCTGTGGCAGCG
>NW_003307658.1:137006-167003 GCF_000143455.1 Volvox carteri f. nagariensis | reverse complement strand
GGTCGGTCTATCATGACGTGTTAGTAGATGATCTCCGTCTGGCTCTTCTGTCTGATCTCAAAGTGGATTGCTGGTCGTCTAAAGTGCTCATCATTTTGCGTTGGTTGGGCCATGAGTGGCCGGCGTGTGACTCCGTTTCTCAGAAGGTAGATGTATACTCGTCTCAGTTGATTCGAGTGGGTGAGGTTCTGGAGAGGTTATCTGCGTTCCTTTTAAGTGACTGGGATCAGTTCAGCCAAGGGGGTGATCCGCGTGTGTTCCAAGGTAAAGGGGTTTCGCTTTGCAGGTATCATAACTGGATGGGCTCCCCTTCACCAGCAAGAGAGGGCTCCGATCCCACAGGCTATTTGCGTGTTTATTTGCCGGTCAACCAGTTGCGTATGGTTGCCAAATTCCGTCTTTGTTGTTGGCCTTTGGAGGTCAACAAAGGACACCATAGGCCGAGAGAGTGCCGTACGTGTCAGGTCTGTACGTCGGGTAAGGTTGAGGATGAATATCATGTGCTCATGGAGTGTGAGGCGTATACTGAGTTGCGTAATAGGTTTCTGATTAACGTTGAAGATACTGATATGCGCAAGGTATTTCTTAATACCAATCCGAGGAAAATCGCTACTTTCCTTACTGAGGTTTTTGATGAGCGTCAACAGCGTGCTCTGGAGCCTCACGGCTCGTGAGGGCACCCGCCGCGTCGGCGGCGGAAATACTGTAACCACAATACAATTACTAGAAATAGTACTATTTCTTACTATACTATGCTATTTGGGTTTTCGAATATAGTGTTTTTGCCAACCGTACTTGTAAGTGTTCCCCTTGCAGAGCTTTCATAAAATTCCTTTAAGTCCCGCGATTCCGGATGCCTGGCTGAGAATTTTCGGGTTTAAATTGGAATGGGGTCTACACCGGGGACAAGTTGCCGGGACAGGCCCTTGAATTGGCCTGACAGGGACACGAATTGGCCTGAGGGACATTCCGACAGTCTGAATTGACCTGTTCGGGGTGTCGATTTAGGGAAGCACAGGAATTGTGCGACCGGCCGGCAGCCCAAAGAATTGCTCTCCCTGACCTTGTGTCCTAACCTCCTGTGACCCCGCGTGCCGTACTAAATCATGCTCAAGCCCAAACGCGCGGCCGACAGGCAAATAGAACAACGGACCGTTATATAATACTCCTTGAGCCAAGCCCTCCGTCCATAAAAATGCTGTGGGGATGTAAGACTGGCAATGTTGGTGTACATTCGTTACCGCGATTGTGCAGAGCTGCCTTCTTGCCAGTCTCGCTAGGATCGTAGAACTGCTGCGATGGATACCGCACTCCGTGCTTTTTAAAGGAGCACCCCTTACAGCAGTAATGAAAAAATGGCAAGGTCCGCACTTGCACACACCATAACGCATGCTTAAAACAAAACCGTCCGTCTGTTGTTATTCATCCAAAATCTATGTTCATTCCAGCACTTGGCCAGCCAATGCACCAGATCAGCTACACTGGCAAGCTGAAGTCACCACCCCGACCAGCCGCGACCCCGCCCTCGCCCTGGACCGTACATCTGCGACGGATTACCACTACTGAGATGGAAAGGTGGCCCACGGCCTTGGCCCTGGTTCTGGCCAAGGATACCCGGCCCGTCCGGCCTAGGGCCCGGAGCATAGCGATATCCATCAGACTCAACATTGGGTGGAGTCCTACCTCCTCCATCACGACACCCCCGGTCGACGTTCAAAGGCTGTTTTCCGTCATGCTGTTGGATGGCTGGAGGCCCTGCAGCACGCACACCAATAGGCGGCGGCCGCCATCCACCGCGGCTGTATGCGAATGATTTGTATGGCGGTGGAACTGACTCTTCTGGGCGAGGGTATTGAGATGGCGACACTTCCCCTTCTCTCCGCTCCACCCTCTCCCCCTGTAGAAGTAACGGGCCCTGCTGCATGGCGCCTCGTCCGTGCTTGTCGCAAGGGTCTACACCCATCCATGCCAGGCCCCGCCGGAGGCTCCCAAGATCGCATCCTCTGTCGTACGACGACGTATAATGCGACGGTAGCACCACTGCCTCACGCCTCATGTGCGTCTGTCCGGGTCCCCAGTCGGCCCCAGACAATCCAAGTAGGCCCGAAGGTACATACTCTCCGTAACCCCTGGCACCAGGTGAAACACCCACGGACGCACCCATGCCGCCACCACCATCTGCCTTGCAGGGCCCCCGCCCATCTGTCCTGGCGACCTTAACTGAGCCCCGTTCCCATTCCGTGCTCCCCCAGCTTTCCCCACGAACTTCACCCTCTCGGGCTCCGGTGCGGATGGAACTGTGAGGACCATCCTCCCGACCACGTTTGGTACATGTGGCGCCGCCTAAGCCATCACCCGCCCCTGCATCCCGGCCACCACCGCTGCTACCATTACCACCCGGAGCCGCTGCTGTCGCAAGGACCTGCAAATAGGTAAGGCGGGCGCGAAACCCAGAAAGCAGTGTTTTTTTTTGGTATACTTTTTTTGGGAATAAATGGGGGTCTGAGCCTGGAAGAAATGGAATCGTTGGGTCAGTGGCCGTACTGGTTCATTACTTCGGCCATACGTCGCCGCAAATGCCTTCTGCACATAATGATGGTGCCGACAGTGTACATATATATAACTTTGCCTTCGCGTGCTCACGACGTTTATGGACAGTCAAAGTGGCTCCGCGCCCTGCTCACAGAGACACTGGCGCAAATGCAGTTAGGTGCACAGAACGATGGTGGTACCGCATGTGTGTTTCCAGACGTCAGGTGTTGTTTACAGCACACCGTAAGGCCTTTGAGGGGGGGGTCTGGGGGGGGCGCANCCCCCCCCAGCGACTATACAAATAGGAATAGTAACCCTAAGAAACACCCAGTTTATTACTCTAGGGTATTAGGCCCAAAACGAAAAAAAAACACTGCCAGAAAGCGGAGACATGCTAAACGGACAGAAAGACCAGTGTAAAAGGCCCCAGCAACGGGACGCGGCTCGCACCTGGCTTGTGCATGAGGTGCTTACGTTTGCTAAAGCTGCGCGAATCCTTTCGAGGAATGATATGCAGCAGGGCCCTGTTCCCATGGTGAATTTTACGCGGTGTTTCATGTGTAACAGTCCCTTAGGGTTTCCAAAGACGGGTGCCGTGCTATGCGTTTTTTGCAAGCAGCACGTACGGTTACAATCGCTAGCTTGAGCAAGACAGAATAGCGCACCCTCACGCCTTTTTATCCCGGTTTCGGAAAGCTGTTGGGCGGTCTCTCCATTGGGGCATCGGAGCTTTGCCCTGCCAGGCTGCCCTCGGCCGACCTTGCTGCGGCCCACTAGAGATGCATCGCTTTCCCATGCATTCCAGGTTGCGTTGTTGGCTGCAAAGTGGGGCTATTTAGGTGTGCTCCGTGAATTTAGAACTGTGGGCGCTGTGACTCAAGGACAAGCGACATGTTCTTTTGGAATCAGGTTGGTTAGCAGCAGGGCGGTCTTTGGCTGTCACGACGTTCTTCGTTAGATAGCTATTTGGGCTATCTTATGTACAGCTCCTATTCCATTGGTTGGTACAAGCTTACTGCAACCCTGTAGCTCTTCAACTCCACGTGTTAATACAGACACGAAGGGTAAACCGATCGCCTTTATACAGAGAGGCGTTGACAGACATGGCCAAAAGCTGTTTAAACAACCTACCCCAATAGGCTTCTGGTTGTGGTCTATTTCCACCATCCTCCGGTCCTAACCTGTGAGGTGGTCGAAGGTTGGTCCAGCACCGTTCCAATGCCGGGGATGACATTGGGCCGATTAAAGGCGGTTACACTCCCCAGCCCGAGCGATCCACTGGCGATTCCCAGACCCGGGACAGCCACAGAAGCAACACCGCTGCCAGTCAAAGGCCCCGAAAGGCCTGCTCCCTGCTTGATCGCAGCGCCGTCCGTGTGCATTCCACTCGCTGACGCTATGACAACTGCGGCGGAGGTGCCTACCCCTGTGCCCACGGCGTCGTGTCCATAGACGTCCTGCCAGATCTCCCCGGGCCGCTTGCGACACCAAAACTGGCACTTTTGATCAGCACCGGCTGGATGAAGGCGAGAAATGGAAACAAGGCAAGGTCGCTCGCACCGGAGCAGGTCCCAAATGCACAGGTTGGGAACAGAGCACAAGGGTCACCGTAAACCAATGCACTTGCAGGACAATCTAGTCACGTTGAGGATGTGCACTCGGGAGTACCATCATCCCTTCCGTTTACCCGTTCTCACCTTTTTTTAGCAATTTCAGCGGCACACCTAGTGTCAATAGTTGCAACATCAAACCTGCTATGCGCTTGCCTTAGACCAACAAAAATTCGCTCTTGAAATTGAAACGCCCAGCCTTGAAGCTCCCGTATGCTTTCCACTTGAACCATGAATGCCGTCCACTTCCCACTTGGCAGCCCCAACCCAAATCAGTCTTACCCGAGGCCAGCACGTGCCCCAGCGGATGCCAGGCGGTGGTCCACACGCTCGCGTCATGTGCGGCAGGGATGATTCCTTGCGCATCAGGTCGACTAGCCAGCCACATCATCAGGCTGCCATCAACTGGGGAAACCCCAAGAGACGGGGATTTGGTAAGAATAAGACAAACAAGACAAAGGCAAAGACAATCAGGGTGTTATAGGTAAGCCAGGGCTGCACCGTTAAATGGACCGCATTCGTTAGGGCCAGGATGTGTTCAGGACCAACGGAAGGCGCAGCGGTAGTGTCACTTGGGGTGACAGCACACATGAAAACAGAGTTAAAGCATCCCCTTGTTTGCAGCGAAGGAATTTTGTCCCATCGACGGCATCGCGGGAAACTACATGTAAACCGAAATACGCCATTGTTGCAGCTGTGCTGCTGCACGTGGTGTGCCGCTGCTAACCTGCCAATACAGGAGCGGGCGGCCTCCTAGGATAGAGCAACTCACCCTCCTCCGCAATAAGGCAAACCACTGCTACGCTGCTGCCTCAGCCTAAGCAGTTGCGCAATGTAACTTTCAGGAGACATACCGACTCGAAGAGCTTTCTCTCCATGATCAACTACATTGCACTCCTACATAACACGAGAATTGTATAACATACTCACTTGCGCCCGTCACAAAAAGCTCCTCGTGGTGAGGATGCCATGAGACGCAGGTCACGTCACGGCCGTGACCGGCGAAGGTTGCCACCTCGCGAAGCATTCGTACATCGTAAAGCTTAACGAGCTGGTCACGAGAGCAGGACAGGAGCCAATGGCCATTGCGATTCCATTTGACCTGCAGGCGCGTAGAACAGCTCCGGATACGAGTAGGGAGTGGGGTTCATGTGTCTAGAATCTGCTTAGGTCCTGCGACCCAATCAACGGGATTGTGCATTTCAAACCATGGGAGCATAACCTATATGCACCTAGCGCACCCATCTCCAGGAAAGCTGAACGCGGCACCGACAGTGCCACAATCTTAATCAGTCTCCCTAACCCGAATCCCTTCGATCTGCTCCACGCGCACCTGGAACACGCCATTCTTGTGGCCGTGTAAAGTGGAGAGGCAGGTGCCAGCTCGCGGGTCCCACAACTTAACGCAGGCGTCCTTGGAGCAACTCGCAATGACGCCCTTTGTTGGGTGCCAATCCACCCAACGAACGTCTCCACCATGGCCTAGGAAAGTAGTGGGCGGTGTAGACAGAATCTCATGTGTGGTGTCCACGATTCCATGCCTTGGGAATAACGCGAGAACTGGTCCCATCGCGCACTGTGCCGCAAAATAATCCCTGGATGATATGGGTAACTCACCCGTCATGGACACCTCCTGTCCGCGGAACGTGTCAAATACACGGACCGTGGAGTCATCCGAACCTGTGAACAATGGACGAACCAGGGGTCGATGTACATAAACTGAAGCAAGGAGCACCGTGGCGACGATTGATCGAGAATCAAGGTCGGCGATGTACCAGTCAGTAGCTGCGGTAGCATTGTGGGCTTGCCCAGGCGGCAATATAGCTGCGGACAAACCCCTTATCCTGTCAAGCTAACATTCTACAGGAACAGCAGATGGAGACGTTTTCGCCCAGTAGCCGGGGTGGAACTTAGCTCAGAGGCAAAGAACTGAGTAATGTCTGGAAAAGGCATCTGGAGGCTTGCCCAAGTCCTTACTTACCCGTCGTAAACTTGAAGTCGGACGGTGAAAAACTCACTGACCGGCATGACTCCTTGTGAACGTGATACACCTAGAGAGCAAACGGCGGTGGGAGAAACAACCCGCAATGAAGAAGCAAAATAAGACTGGCAGGGAAACATTTAAGACGTACTCATGCCCACCCTGCCATTCCAGCTGTACCTGCAGCACCTCCAGGGTTGGCTTAGAGAACTTAACACGGCCCATGTCATCGCAAGACAGCAGGAACAGGCCGCTGTGGGAGAACACCATGCAGCGAATAGGCGAGGCCTCGTGTACCTGCCAGAGAGTGGTGGAATGCCACAGGGTAAGGCACAGAATACAAGAGCTGGCACACATGCTTTGCATGCTAAGATGCTCGTAAGATATGGCAGCCTGGAAAACTTTGCATGGCTGTGGTGGTTTTTCATCTATCATAAGCCACCCTCCTCTACAACCTTCCAAGCTACAATATAAATGCACTCCCCTGTCTCCCCATCATTTCCATTCTCGCCAGCCGTCCCGGAGCAGGAGAATGAGCAATAGCATTGGATAGTAAGATATCCTGGTAAACTCCTAAAGCCTCCGGCTGACGCCTTGAAAATGCACATATCCATGCTCCCTTACTACTTACGCGCATGTTTCCACAGGCCGGGTAACATATGCCATATTATTGTGTGAAGTAAAGGGGTGTAGATTCGCCCGTGGCCACTAGCCTGGCAGCCCCTACCTTATCCGATGCTTCAGGACACCCATGCCGGCTACTACGAAGTCAGTAACTTCTGTAAGTTAAGCACCCATCACCAGCACCCAGTAAAACCTGCCGAGTTAACAGTGACAGCAGTGACAACTCTATTCCTGATCGGCTGACAACTTACTGTAACCGGGTCCATCATCTGCACTGCCATCGGCATGGCTGCACTGCCATCGGCATGGGAGTGCATACACCCCCTTACGGTCGCGGAATTTTCATCCCGCCATACGAGTGAATCACACAATGTTTCATCATCTTCGCAACAGAGCAATACGTGAATTACCATTTGAAACATATTCAATTTTCCACAACTTTGGTTGCAATGCCGATTTCCTCATGCCTAAAGCCCAATTTACCGGTGTAAGGGGCTGTTTCCACTTAGGATCCTAAGTTAATCCCGACGTGAATCCGGGTTAACGTCACAGATTAGGGCTTAATCCGTGGCATATGGAAACATCCCGATGATTAGCACGGATAGGGTTGGCGGGATTAGCGAGCGTTGTACACCAGTATAGGAACTTTCACGAATTAAATTTGGAATGCTACATTGTAAAATGCGAACATTCCTCCTAATCTGTAGACAAAATTCGATGGAATTTTTCACACAATCACGGATTACCGCGTTATACAATGTCTAATTGGAAACCAGATTGATAGCTTGAAGGATTAAATCCTGTAGGTGTTCCTAGTTTTGTGGAAGCTTTGCACTTCTTGTTCGGCGTTATGCACTACACCGTCCAAAGGTGCTGCAAGGCCTTCATGTTGATACTCTATAGTCCTTAAATGTCCAGCGGTACTCTTTTATGCATTATATGCACGGAATGGCAATTGCAGTACTTAATCCGTTTCTTAATCCAGGCCTATGAACCAATCCCGTGGATTAGCGGCGGATTGGTGCAGATTGAAAAATCTTGATCCACGATGTTAATCCTAAGTGGAAACACCCCTAAATGCTTGTGATCAACCCTGACGAGATAAAATGATATCACATTTGTTACGACCTTTAGATTGTTGCGGACCTAATTGTCAACTTGACTTATGGTGCTCGTTTGTTTGATTAAATTCTCGCTGTAACATCGTTACTAGATGTCTAAGAGAACACTAGGATCAGTGCGGGCACTAGGATTACTTCGGGCGGATCAAGGCTTAATATGACATTTGTAAACATCACAGGATAAGGGGGTGCTTCCACTTGGTTTAAAAGTCGCGGATTAAGCTTTTCTTAATCCGCACCAATCCACCGCTAATTCGTCGGTGTGTTTCATACGCAGATGAATTAAGATACGGATGAGGTACGACAGTTACCGGTACTATTATTGGTGCATTAAACGCAAAAGTGAGTATTATTGAAGATATTACAGACTATTTAGAACCACAAAGTATCAAATGAAGGGTGAAATGAAGGGTGTTCTTGGTGCTCATTGTAGGCTGCATTGCTACGGCCCCCGTGCGGGTTCAAGCCAGCGTTGCGCTCAGCCAAAGGCCTTGCAGAACGGTGTACCATTGACTCTGCGCATCTAAGCGGCGACCGCGGTGATGTGCATGTTATCTCTTATTAGAAAACCAAGAAATCAATCAGGCTTTAGATATGGTTCTGAGATTGTCAATTTGGTAGCATATCCACCAGGTAGCAAAAATTTCCCACCAAGTTTGAGCTTGTAGTACAGAAAAAATGCGCACATTTCATAGCATTTCAATCTATATTTAATCCGCGAAGCGCGCGAATACGGGCGTAGATTTCTTACTAATCCCGCCAACCTTTATCCGCCGAATCCGCCCGGTGTTTCCATATGCGACGGATTAAGCTCTTAATCCGCGGCTTTTAATCCAAATGGATGTAGCAGCCGGTACACAGTACGGCGCTATAAATACGCGCAGAGCGCGACCACCAGCAACTCGAGAGACCTTTTCAGCGGTCAGCTGCTACAATGGAACACCCCCTAAGTGTGGATTAGGCGGATTAGGAAGGTGGGATTAGCACCCGTTGTGATTGGATATAGGCTTCCTATATTGTCCTGAAAACAGAAATATATTTTCTCCAGTAGAACCACTGTAAATCTGATGGAAAATGTTTAGTAACTGTCTGCGGCTGAGTACTAAATGACCTTGTTCAGATCAAAGCAGTTATGAAGCGTGCGGAGGCAAATCGAATGTAGAGGTCCACGGATTAGCTATGATAACGTTGATGTTGGAAAGTGACCGACACTCATACATCAGTGAATGGTGACAGCAGTAATAGGACCCAAGGGGGTCCGGCACTTTGCTGAACCCCGTGGTTTAGTGTGCGGTCAGGTTTTGAGCCCCGCACTTTAGTGTGCGGTCATCTTTTCGCCCCGTGGTGCTCTCTCCAGCGAAAGGGGATTGCAAACACCATAAGTCCCTCACAGGCTACACGGGATGGAATGGCTGAAAAACAGGATCAGAAGGTTTTGGGCGTTTTTAAGGACTTCATGTGCGTACTGGAGAAGCCTTTGTATGTGCAGCAACTGAAGCGTACGGCAAAGTATGAGCAGCAAACACCAGCTGCAAGAAGCCTGCTCATGGGGCGCCTAACTACCTTTGTAATGAGGCCGAATGAAACGATCAGTGACTACATCACGGGGTTCCAGGCTCTTCGGCTGGAATTCCCGGCCATCAGTCAGTCCTTGACGACAATGGAGTGAGGCCACATTCTTAAGGGCCTGCCAGAGCCATATGCTGTGTTCCACACTACTATACAGAACGCTGGCGACATCGACAAGTGGAGAATCTGGAGGTGTGACCTCATCGAGGAGTGGAAAATTGAGACAGAAGCCAAGGAACCGTCCGTCAAGGGGGCCTACAACATCATGTGCAGATGCCACACAGGAAGGGCAAGGACAACTGCAAGCGCTTCTAGTGCAAGGAGCAGGGGCATTTGGTCGCGAAGTGTCCTAAGCTCAAACAGGGCTACCCGCCGGCACTGCCACCACCACCCCGCCGCCTCCTCCACCACCTCCCTAGACCGAAAGTCGGTGACCACAACAATGGCAGGCGGCTGGCAGAGGTTAAGACCTGACTTCTGCTCCCGGTCGACCCGGATTCAAATCCGCCTGCCGACCTCTCGGGTGTTTGAGAGGTGGTGAAATGGGAGGTGGCCCCCCATCTTGTGGACGGTGTAGGACGTGATAAAATCAACTCGCGAGCTGACCAGGAACTAAGTTGAGGCGCCGTTGATCCGCTAGATTTGGTTGGATGCTGGTTGTGAGTTGCCAAACTCAAAGAGTACACTCTGAAGTCGGATGGGGTGAATGGCTTAGGGTGCCCCTCTAGCAGGGGAGAGCAGGGAATTGCCTCGTGAAGGAGGCCAGTGGTGAAGCTTAACCACCCTGTAACAACATCAACAATGACAACAGCCAGTGCAGGTGCAACTGCAGGCACAGGGCATGCCGTGACGCCTGGGTGGAATCGTCAACACGCTTGGGAACTTAAAGCTGGGACCTGGACATTAACTACTCGACAGATTGGGAGCTGAGGAACATCTGACCATCAGTCCCTGTAGCAGCCGGTACACAGTACGGTACTATAAATACGCGCAGAGCGCGACCGCCAGCAACTCGAGAGACCTTTTCAGCGGTCAGCTGCTACAGTCCCGAGGATGTGTCAAGAGTTGGTGCCGGTGCAGGAGAGCGAGGGTGTGCTGTTCCAAGTGGCTGATGGGCGGACGGTTAGCTCTATTGGAGCGAGTAGGTTGTCGTTTGCTTCATTTGGGGGTTCGACAGACGTATCTGTGTCTGCACCTGTGGTGCCAGGCATGAGATACCGCTTATTTTCGGTCAAGGCGTTGAAGAGGGGCTTCCCTGATGTGATGGTCAAAGTGGACCTGACTAGCATTCTCCCACACATAGCTATAGGTGGGATTCCCGCCATTAATGTGTTCGAGGAGGATGGGATATATTATGTGCTAGACCAGAGGAAGACTGAGCAGGATTTTAGCAGAACTTATAATCTTAGCCATGAAGGAGGCAAAAATTAAGCTTGAGCGGAAATTAGAACCTAGCACCAGCGCCTTGGGCACCTGAGTTACTCTTCCCTAGAGTGTGTGAATTGAACAGCAACAGGGATGGAGCGCGCGAAGGAGGACTTGCAGGACACAAAGGGGAGGTCCTCCGAGCCATGTGCCATGGGAAAATTGAGCCATAGTTCTCATCGCTCATCAACCCACATGTCCGAGCATCCACTCGACCTCTTCCACATGGATGTCTGTGGTTCTATGCCGGTTACATCTGTGGGTGGGGCTCGCTACTTCGCCAGCTCCTATGATGACTCACAAAGTCTTGTGAGGTTAGGTGCATGCGATAAAAGGGTGAGGTGCCTGACGCCGTTTGTGATGTTTTGCAACGGTGGGAACGGCAGACTGGCCTAGAGGTTCGTCGTGACCGTAGTGATTGTGGGACCATATATATAAGCAAGAGCCTTGCTACGTTTTTTTGGATAGAGGCATTGTGCACGAGAAGTCAGCCCTATATATACCTGAGCAGAACGGAGCAGTGGAGCATCTAAACAGGACTTTGCTTGAGCACGTTTGTACCATGTTGGCCGAATCGGGTGGCTTGGAGTGAGAAGGCTGTCCTAGAAGTTAGGCGGTCGTTATGCAGCGTTAATGCCGTGGGGTCTTTCAATAAAAGCGCGATAGAACGCATTGGGTCATGACCGGTCCCAGAGGCGTTATGGTAGAGGAAATTGGTTGCCTTCACGGCATGGAGGCCGAAGTCCGTGCCCATGGGCCCTGGTACCATATTTGTCCAAAGCTGCTGTGGAAGATCGGTTGGATAGGGAGCGATTCACGTATAGCCAGGTAATTTGAAGTTTGCTGTTATGTGTCTGGGTGTGCACATCCCGATATTGTGCTAGCCATGGTAGCCCTAGCGTGCCATATGGTCAATCCTAGCAAGTCGCACTGGATGTTACTTGGCAGATTGTGGTGACTTGGCTGATTATGGTTTGGTTCTTGGTGGCGAGCATGCTGATGAGAAGTTAATCAGACATAGTGATGCCGATTACGCAGGCGGGCTGTGTAGATACACAACAGTCAACATGGTGGAGCTGTTAGCAAGCAAGCTTCTGCATAGTGTAGCCGCGTGTGTAGCCGCATCAGCGATGGATGCAGAATACATGGCGGCTCCAGAGGCTGCTAAAGAGGCTTTGTGGTTGTGTTAATTACTTGGCCACCTTGCCTACAACCTTCAGCCAATGCAAATTAACTGTGATAGGATTCGTTTGGCGGAAACCCGGTTGTGTCTAAGCAGCCGAAGCACATTTCTGTGCATTACCATTTCGTACAGGGGCAGTTAGCGCTCGATATGCTGGTGATGGTAGACTGCATGTCGGAGGAGATGGCGGCCGGTTGCTTTATGAAGCCGTTGTCACCAGAGAAGTCTGCTAAGCACCGCGCAGCTATGAAAGTGCACGTCCTGAGCCTGTGGGCGTGTTGAAAAAGGCCCTGAGAGATGCGCAGGCTTGACACCTTGGTAGTTTGTTTGGTTGGTTATCCTTTGATGCACCAGATCAAAATTAGCTGCAACTTGTTCATACAGTTCCGATGTCTTGATTGATTATCCTTGCTCTCTTGGTGTACCGATATGAGCGACTGATGTGTTCACTGAAGAACTCTTGTCGCCAATAGTTGATACCGTAGTGACAGGAAATGTTCGTGATTTTAATTTCGTGACGGCATCACGAAATTATGTCACATATAAATTACAAGCTGTTCCAGGCGATGGTCGTCACGAATATATGTGTGCTCCGAAGCCAAATCGTATAATGCCTTCAACACAGTAATTACTCGTCGAATTCCATTTATCTGGCCAAATATACATCCATAGTAACTGAACGGACATGGATCCGAGGGCCAAGCGGCCTAAGCAACAAAGCCCTCTCAATGCGGACTCTTCACACTTGCTCGCGGCGCCCCAGCTACGGATAGAGCTGGTTTTGCCGCTCCTAAATAACCGTGCATGCATTGGCCAGCGTTTGCGTCAATCGGCGTTCTGAGTCGGACCCATTAACGAATATTGCAGGCACCGTTGCTTCGGTTGCGTTGGCTTCTCACGAATTCAAAAGTTTCCCCAATAATTTCGGGTGTAATTTTGAGGGTGTCTCGAACAATAAAATCACGAACATTTCCTGTCACTACGGTACATTTTGAGAGTCAGGGCATTGGCGCACTTTTGCAAGTCCCGCCATATATCAGCAGGGGGATGTGCTACCACGGCGTACTGCCACAGGCTCTCTGCTACGAACAAGACCTGATCTTCATGCGTCTTAACAGCTGGTTGCTGCAAATGGACCACAGTGCCCCTTAAAGTCCCCTCCATCCTGAGGGCATGGAGAACCGTGTTGTGTTCGAGCAAAGCAACTTATTTGAGGATTCTTGCAATCCTGCTTATCATAACTATTTCAGTTCTTTCAGTATCATGATTTGCTGCAGAATTTTTTTAAAGCTATTTCGAGCCATCAAATGCTTTTTTGTAGCCACAAATAGAAGGGCCGCAATGGCAAGGTGTATCAATGAAATTGTCGCGACATTGCAAGCAGCGGCGGCCAACGATTGCTGTGCACGGTTGCTGCTAGACATCGCCCTTCTATTAAGCATTCTAATGGATAAGAAAGCATTCTTATGAAAGCCCTTAAACAGACAGAGGAAAGAGACAGCATCGCCGTACATAGTCCTTGTTCTAAGCTCCTCGACAAGTCGGGTGTCGGCTTCCTCGAAGCCGGAAAGGGGCGGGCCCCCCCTGCATCCGTACAGGCCGGTAGCTAGCGCGGCACGTGTGACAATTGATGGGTAGCGTCACTGCGGTGGGAGATGTGCTTTGTTGCAGCAGTACTGATGGTGTGGGAGCTAAGCTTGCACCGGCGGAATCGCATCCATCCCGGGTGCATGCCGCATGGACAGTGAGGCAGACCGCAAGTCGGAATGCCCGTGCGGGCAAATTGGTAACGCAAGCTGAGTGAAGTTCAATGCTGTCTGTGATGTTTATCCCCCCCGAAGCGCCAGCGGCCTCAGAAATCCGCCCCACAGCCGCGAGATTCATCGCGGCACACCGTGATGTCTCCGGAGGCCCCGAGCATTGGCTAAAGTAAATGTACAAACGAGCAGTTGCGTATTTCATAGAGAAATATAAGCAAATTTGTCGGCCTGCTGGTGGCAAGTCGGAATGCCCGTGCGGGCAAATTGTAACACAAGCTGGGTGTTCAAGTTATCATACGCTGTCATCTCGAAAATCAATGATGAGATACACGGCACCTTTTTGAGATGAAATTTAGCCCGAGAGGCGTTGATGTGACTATGAGCTCGGTCAATGGAGGCAACCAAAGTTGTATGTGCTCATACGATCTTTGTTAGGTACATGCGAGATACCTTGCAATAGAGAATGCTATATAGTACCGATAACGCGTTTCAGCCGGGTGAAATATTATGTTGGTCCGTTACACACTTAAGGTCTGGGAGTTCGAGTTATCATACGCCGTCATCTAAGAATTCAAATATGAGATACGCGGTACCTTTAAATTTAGCCCGAGAGGCGTTGATTTGAGTTTGACCTCGGTCAATGTAGGGAGCCAAACTTGTTTGTGCTCATACGATTTTTGTTGGCTACAGGCGGGATACCATGCAATAGAGAATGTAGTATATTACCAATAACGCGTTTCAGACGGGCGCGAGATTATGTTTGGTCCGTTACACACACACACACACACACACGGACATGGGCAATCGTACAGGTCGGGGCCCCCCTGGGCGCTTCGCGCTGGGGCCCCGCCCAAAAACACTAGCGGGATTAGCGTGGATCAAGCCGGATTAATGCTGCCCTACTCCGTCCGATGAAATCATTCAGTGAACACCCCCCAAGGGGGTGCCCGCTTGGACTAAAAGTCACGGATAAGGGGTTAATCAGTTGCATATGGAAACATCGCGCGGATTCGCACGAATCAGGAAGGTTAACGATGGTGGGATTAGTGACAGTTGTACACCCATGTACAAGCTTATTGTCGTAGACTTATTTTGATTATCATGCAACTTAGTATGCGTCTTTGACATATGAATGGCACTGATTCGGCGAAAAGTATTTGCAACTCGCACGGGACCAAGACCAAATTGTGAATCGCAGATTACCGTGTTTTACAGCACCTCTACATAAACGAGACTGATAGATTGAAAAATTATCCGTAGGTGTTTATCCTTTCCTGGAAGCTTGACGTTTCGTGCCCAGAATTATGTATCCGCTGCAGGCGTTGCTCCGAGGCATGGAGCCACTGGCTCCGTTCTATTGGTGCGTGCGCTGCAATTGTTTTATACCTACTATACTCGTCGCTTTTGCCTTTCATGCACGGAATATAAGTGACGGTAATTGCTGTATATAATCCGTTCCAGATATCCAGATCTATGATATCCAGATCTATGAAACACACTGTGGACTAGCAGTGGATCAGTGCAGATTAGGATATCTTTATCCGTGACTTTAATCCAAGGAAACACCCCCTAAAGTTGCCACACAGCTTAGGATGCTACTAACCTACAAGTACTTATGTAGAAGTACTAACATACAAGTGCTATTATACAAGTAATCTATCTCCACGTTGTATATGGCATTAACTTTTGTGCAGGATGATTGGTTCCGTCCACATTTCAGGCAAAGTACCTGTATTCCCGGGCCCAGCTCATTCTCAAAATTGGTCCCGTTCCAAAGGCTAACATTGCCATTGTTGCCCGCGCACAGCAGCCTCCGCCCGTCTGGGGTGTAAAGAAGATGGTTGATAGCAGCCCGGTGCTGCGGTAATCAATTATAGTGGGCAGGCAAAATTTAAAGCGGGGCCGTTTCCAGTAATTTTTTATGGGATATGGACGGAAGGACTAAGTGAACTCCTCGTCGCGTCGGGTCATGGGTCGTGCTAAGCTTATCTGTTCCAGTAGTGTTAATTGAGCATCTGGCTGCCTTCCGTGTGTTGTAAGCTTACTTACACTTAGCGACCAATCGGGAATTTCCCCACCACAAAATTCCCAGGTTAATTTATTGCGAAAAATGTTGCTTATGTTTATCATTGGTGCCTGCGTGTAGACAGATACAAGAGACAAACTAACATTAAACGCAACCCCGGGGCCCCTGCATAAGTGGACACGTGGGTGCAGGAAGGATATTGGGCGAGGATCAGCGTGTTGTGTAAGGGGGCGATTAGCCTGCGTGCCCTCCTCTAGCGCACTGGAACGTCTGGACTTTATTGGGAGATCACCATAGCTACGATAGGACCCGTGCATAATACAGTGATGTGGAACTGTCTATCCAGGCACAGTGCGGGACGAAGCTCTCACCCGGAAGAACGATGATGTCACGAACTTAGTTCCGATGCTGCTTGCGGGCGTCTGTGGGTAGGCCAGAGGCGACAGCAGCTGCGAGGGGGGTTCATGTACATCAATAAGCCAACGGTGGACAATAACGCGCATGTTCCAAAACCCATCTTAGCCATCCCCATTAAATGATCTAGAAGCAGCATCAACGCGAAGTGTTTTAGCCTATTCAGTATCCATAATTATTGCTGTCATTCGCCATGACCAGCCACGGTCCCATCAAGTTTAAATATTTGGACCCATGGAGCTTATTTCATCAGCAGATCATGACATGCTGTTTCAAGCCCCCAAACTGACCAACCGCATAGTTCCAGAAATGCTGCCTTACGTCCTCACAATGTCGCCAACTCAACGTGAACAAGATATTAACTTTATTATAACGTGTTTCTATTTGAGATTTTTACGCAACAAACCGTCGTCATGCGTCGCCATCACCGCATCTGCCATGAACTCTGCCCCCACGGCCGTTCCTGACCTACATCCCTGGGCTCCTCCGGTACCATCAACATCCTCATGGCCACCAATTTCAAAAAGCTTAGGCGTTACAACAGACCTAGAAACGCTCTTCCCAAAGCCCACTGCCCCACGCACGAGCTTTTTACAATATGCGTAACATGTCCAAAACTTTATGTCCCTCCCCGTCATATTACACAAAAGTCCCTGTACTGCTTCCCAACCATTTCTCCGTGTACACTTACATCAAAACTGCACGCGAAGACAGGCTGCAGTTGTGAGACTTGTCGCACGCTAGGTGCTGATAAGCACGCCTGGGGAAGTTGGGGTCGCGGCAACAGCGAGGGTTGCTCGTCGTGTTCAATATACGGATCAGTTGGAAGTGAGGAGAGATCCGTCGCACCAAGGAAACTCCTAGACATGTTCATAAATGCCAATGTGCACTTTACTGAAGTGCGATTATAAGCATTCGTTCTAACATGTTAACATACCTGCACAAGCCGGAGATAGGGTCCCACGTGCTCCAGGACGCGGCTGTAACCAAAACCGCCGCCGGTTGAGGGTGCGGGTACAAATACATTAACCAGGTCCTTATGAATGGTGTAAGTAACATGTAAAAGCATGGAACTTCTTGCATGCGCAACGGGATGGTATCACGGCAGGCCCGGCCCCCCTAACCTCCCGGACATGATACTAGGAGCATCGCTTGAAAACATGCAGAACGTTTTCACTTATGCCAGCAGATCAAGTGTTCGCAAGGCGTTCGTGCGTAGTCTTCGTCCTGGAAAAGTCAGCCCAAGACGAATATCTGGTTTCAATCCCCACGCCAGCCGACAAAGGCCCACTGTTTCCCTTCTTAAACCTGTTCCGTACATACAACCTATCAAGGTCCATAGCCCGCATGTGGTACAACATGGGTTCAGAATACACCCTTACTAAGACGACATAATTGCCCAACCCGTGATATCCATAGACAAGCCCTGTCTAGTACCATCTCGCAGTTAGATTGATCTGAAGGCCTCGACCAACTTCACTTTAACAAACTGAAAGGGTCCCTTCTTAACAAAGCCAACTGAGTCGTCTCGATCCAATACTAGAGACAGTGGGGCTCCAAACCCTTATATCGCCTCCAAACCCTTATATCGCCTCCTAAAGGTGTTTCAAACCCTAGCCTGCTTGGAAGCAGGCAGGTCATCACCACCAGAACTGGGACAAAGTTCAGCGCACACTTTCGCAATAGACGCAATGCCCCGTACTTTGGCCCCCGCACCCTGTACCTACGTCTTGACCGCCTTTTGATGCTGCTTGTCCAGCGGAACGCCCATGCCTGCGCCCGCTGGCGCTGCCCTTTGTGGACTCGTAGCAGGCACAAAGATATGTTCAATACACTTCATATAGTCAAATATTCATCAATTGGAAAATCATTCCCGGACTATGCAATGATACAAGGTTAGGGATAGGCACGCCATGTTCTTTAAGCAGCTTAAACTTAACGGCGGAGACTACAAATTGCGGAACTATGGACACCTTCAAGATAAATATGCAAGAGGCAAATACAGAAACAATTACAGGAGAGAAATAACAAAATCCATGTAAGAGCGCAAGTTAGAGCACCTGTTCACCTGTTACAGGGTGTCTCCACGTGGACGTTTGTTAGTGACCCTTTTAAAAATTCTCACCCTGGACGTTAGGTTTGCACGTTCTGTTTCGCAATATCACATATTCTATATAAATAAATGATAGAAGTGCAAAAGGTTTGACGGAAGGCGGAGGGATGGCGAAGAACGGGGGGCCCATGTGGAGACAAGGCCCTTGTTAACGTCCTATTAGCCCGCAAAATTTATAGGCTGCCCCGGACCAGCTTTAAGCATTGTTAACTTTGAGCGCGGAAAATCTCGTGACTTCTTTTTAAGTTATAATATCACCCGGTCTTTCCTTTGCTTTCCGTCTACTACCTTGACTGCTTGCCGACTTTCGCCGTTGACCAATACGGAAATGTCGCAGAACCAGTCGCCCTCGCCGGTTCCGTCTCAGAACTTTCCTACTTCATTGCACAATGCCTTAATGGCAACCATTCAACAGCCCATGCAGAGTCCGCTGCCCCGACTGTTTAGCATTGCCGATGTCCATGCTGCTACCCAGGCCGCTCAGAATGGGCAACAGCCCAGCGGCAATTTGCAGGACAACTGCCGTCCTCATTTCTCTTTAATGTTCAAAAAAATTTTGCTCAAGCAGGAGCGAAATGGCGCTGAAAGACGGTAAAAATATGGTTTCGGGGCTGCTCGTGGAGACAGTACTTTGTTAGGCATTGTTAGCGCGCCAGTAACTTTTCCGGAGATAGTTAATAGACGTCCACGTGGAGACACCCTGAAAGACGACAAGTACGGCAAAATGGAATCTTGCAAGCCATCTTGCTAAATAGATATTGTGAAACATTGGTTATTTACTGGAGGGCTTGGTTCCACAAGAGGGCCGGAACCGCCTAGCTCACTATCAGTATGGCAGGTTCCATATTTTTTCCAGCCGCTCGCGTAGTCCTCAAGTCAGTAAACTAAACAAGGCCAGATGGGGAATCTGGTCTGCTGATCACGTACGAAGTCGAGAACCTGAAAAACCTGTGGATCCGCGACGTCGACGTAGAGGCTTCCATCCCTTTGTCAAAAGGGTGCGCGTTGACCAACTGGGTCAACCAGTTTGATCGGAAGCTGGCCAATGGGGATGTTAGTCTTCTGCAGCGTCGCGCGTCTTTCTGCTGTGAGCAGATTAGCCCGAACAACCTCTACGATGATTGTCCGGCATGAAGCCGGACTCTGCTAAAAATTTGCTCAGGGCGGTATTGAGGGATACTACCCTGAGTTCCCTTTCGTGTAGGATTGCCCATGGCCGTGTGGCCGTGTGTGGGTAACGGACCAAACATAATATCTCGCCCGGCTGAAACGCGTAATTGGTACTATATAGTAGTCTCTATCGCAAGGTATCTCGCCTGTAGCCAACAAAAATCGTATGAGCACAAATGAGCACAAACAACTTTGGCTTCCTCATTGGACCGAGGCCAAAGTCGCATCAAAGCCTCTCGGCCTACATTTTATCTCAAAAGGTACCGGGTATCTCATAATTGAATTCTTAGATGACGGCGTATGATAATTCAAACTCCCAGGCCTTGAGTGTGTAATGGACCAAACATAATATGTCACCCGGCTGAAACGCGTTATCGGTAACATACGGCATTGTCTATTGCAAGGTATCTCGGCTGTAGCCATCAAAGATTGTATGAGCACAAACAACTTTGGCTGCCTCAATTGACCGAGCTCAAAGCCACATCAACGCCTCTCGGGCTAAATTTAATCTCATCAGGTGCCGCGTATCTCATAATGGAATTCTGAGACGGCAGCGTATGATAACTTGAACACTCAACTTGTGTTACCATTGCCTGCACGGGCATTCCGACTTGCCACCAGCAGGCCGACAAATTTGCTTTCATTTCTCTATGAAAAAAATACGCAAGCTGCTCGTTTGTACATTTAATTTAGCCAATGCTCGGGGCCTCTGGATACTTGCGGTGTGCCGCGTTGAAGCTCGCGGCTGTGGGGCGGATTGCTGAGGCCGCTGGTGCTTCGGAGATAAACATCACAGACAGCACCGAACTTCACCCAGCTTGCGTTACCATTTGCCCGCACGGGGGATGGATGCGTTTCGCGTGGAGCCCGCAGGCGGTGCTGACGATTCCGCCGGTGCAAGCTTAGCTCCCACACCATCAGCACTGGTGCAGCGAGCACATCTCCCACCGCGTTGACACTACCCATCAATTGTCACACGTGCCGCGCTAGCTACCGGCCTGTACGGATGCAGGGGGGCCCGCCCTTTTTCCGGCTTCGAGGAAGCCGACACAGCTTGTTCATGTTTTTTAAAAAAAACGGTTCTGCTGTGATGCTCCAGATCATAACGATTACTCAAAATGTCCCTGATGTGTCAACCGTCATCGTAAGAGCTCGAGCTTTCCATTGCACTCGCGAAGGAACGCACAAACGTACAAATAAGTAAGGGAGCCTACGGCTCAATGTGCCCGCAGAGAGAGGTGGGATAAGGGAGCCTACGGCTCAATCACCTGAAGTGACGGGGGTCGCTGTCTGGGACCACACTCCGTGGCATTTAGCCCCCCAGGATACCCGTAGGGCTGCTGCGATGTACAGACCACGCTAACGTACCCCTGCCGCCTCTATCCCCTGCCGCCTCCTCCCCTGCCGCTCCTCGCCTGCCTCTATCCTCTTGCGCCTCCTCCCCTGTCCCCTCCTCCCCTGCCGCCTCCTCCCCCCGTGCCTCTATCCCCTGCCGTTCCTCGCCTGCTGCCTACTTCGCTTCTGCCTCTATCCCGTGCCGCCTCCTCCTCCCGCATCTCCCCCGGCGCCTTCTCCCCTTCCGCCACATCCCCTGCAGGCTGTATTCCCTGCCCGGCAGCCTACATCCCCTACAAGCCTATAGCTCCTCGCCTGCCGCCTCCTCCCCCAACGCCTCTATCCCCTGCCGTCTCTATCCCCTGCCGCCTCTATCCTCTGCCGCCTCGCCCTCCTCGCCTGCCGCCACTATCCCCTGTCAGCTTCTCCCCTGACGCCTCGTCCCCTGACGCGTCCTCTCCTGCCGCCTCTGCCCCTACAGCCTCTATCCCCTGCCGTTCCTCGCCTGCCGCCGCCCAATGGGAGCATGTAACCCTGTATAAGCCCCATAGGCACCAAGTCTGTGTTACAGGGCTGTTAGCAGGCCCCTTTTTAACAGGGAAGTGACCCTGTTAGGGGCCCCCATTGCCCCGTAACAGGGCACCCTGTTATGGGCCCCTCCGTTATAGGGCCCCTAACCTGTTACAGGGTTTACTGCAGGTCCCTTGGGCCCCGCCGAGTTGGCAGACTTTGCCGTAGCCCTCGAGCTATTGAATGGCCATGGACGCGTCGCACATGCCTGCGTAGCGTTGGGGTTGAGGACGATCTGGATTTTTATCGTGAGTGCCACACGACATGGATTTACGGATAACGACGAGGACCTTCGTTTCCTAGGGCGTGGTGTTATTATGGTGAATCGTCTACCCCTCGGCGAGGTCTGGAGCACTAGACACCCCCAAGCGAGCGGGGAAGGACGACGTCTTCCCTCGGCGCTCAACCATTGATAGATAACGGTCCATATATTTAGGACCCCGACTTTTACGGACCCTTCCCCTTCGTGCAGAATTGAAGATACTAAAATTCGATTTTGCAAGATGTGTATGTGACCGCCAAATTATACCAACCGCTCTTGATTACATTCCCTATTCTGGGGTTACATTTCCAACTTTGGTATCAGCTCGTGTGGATGCAGGGCGGCACATGGCAGCCAAATTCGTAGCAACTTAAACATGCACAAGCAAACACTCAGCTGGATGTCAAGCCATGGACAGGTGCCACAGGAAGGCTAACATAGGAGTAAGCAAATGCTCACACGCTTAATCACAACCTTCGTCATCGTCATCATCCTGCTGCCTGAGCCAGTCGACCACAGGCTTAACGGCCTTCCGTACCGCCTTTCCACCTTCAATAGGAATTGCCAATAACTTTCCCGCATCTGCCCTCTGAGCCCATGCAAGTATTACGTCCTCTTCAACCAAGTCCAACTCGTAAAGCGTCTTCAGAGCGTATGGTGCTTCCTTAATGCGTCCTGCAATGCAAATACCGAGGGACGAAGCACACTTTAAACGTGCGGCAAAAACATGTTCACCATATCTGCCCAGAATGTCTGATTGAAGGGAAGTCATGCTTCTCCTGTCGGCTGGTAATGACCTGTTCACGATACTTCACAAGTGCGTTTCTGATGGTTAGTACTAATTTTCCTTGTGCCTTTACACATCTCACAGGATGTTTCCACTTGGCCACACACTAACTTTCCAACACTATCTTTAACGTGGACTTCGTGTGTGGCTATTGAACAGGTGTTTCCCCTGAGCGCCCGGGAGCCATCCGATAGGTTGCTATAAAGGCACCAAACCATTGTTATAGTAAGAGTGGGTGTAATTTAATGAGCAATTCATTACAGTTTGGACGGCTAATTGCGGGAATGTGGGCAATTCGACCGGTCCTGCTCGGAATTCCACTGGTAAGCGGCTGTGGATAAAATGGCTGACTATAAATTTTCCCGCTCGGAATGTGATGTCCACTTTGAGAAGTCGGGTGTCGGCTTCCTCGAAGCCGGAAAAAGGGCGGGCCCCCCCTGCATCCGTACAGGCCGGTAGCTAGCGCGGCACGTGTGACAATTGATGGGTAGTGTCAACGCGGTGGGAGATGTGCTTGCTGCACCAGTGCTGATGGTGTAGGAGCTAAGCTTGCACCGGCGGAATCGTCAGCACCGCCTGCGGGCTCCACGCGAATCGCATCCATCCCGGGTGCATGCGGCATGGACAGTGCGGCAGACAGCAAGTCGGAATGCCCGTGCGGGCAAATGGTAACGAAAGCTGGGTGAATTTCGGTGCTGTCTGTGATGTTTATCCCCGAAGCGCCAGCGGCCTCGGCAATCCGCCCCACAGCCGGGAGCTTCATCGGGGCACACCGCAAGTCTCGGAGGCCCCGAGCATTGGCTAAAGTAAATGTACAAATGAGCAGCTTGCCTATTTAATAGAGAAATGAAAGCAAATTTGTCGGCCTGCTGGTGGCAAGTCGGAATGCCCGTGCGGGCAAATGGTAACACAAGCTGGATGTTCGAGTTATCATACGCCGTCATCTCAGAATTCCATTATGAGATACGCGGCAGCTTTCGGGATGAAATTTAGCGCGAGAGGCGTTGATGTGACTTTTGAGGTCGGTGAATGGAGGCAACCAAAGTTGTTTGTGCTCATACGATCTTTGTTAGCTACATGCGAGATACCTTGCAATAGAGAATGCTATATAGTACCGATAACGCGTTTCAGGTGAAATATTAGGTTTGGTCCGTTACACACTCAAGGCCTGGGAGTTCGAGTTATCATACGCAGTCATCTAAGAATTCAAATATGAGATGTGCGGTACCTTTTGAGATTAAATTTAGCCCGAGAGGCGTTGATGTGACTTTGGCCTCGGTCAATTGAGGCAGCCAAACTTGTTTGTGCTCATACGATTTTTGTTGGCTACAGGCGGAGATACCATGCGATAGAGAATGATATATAGTACCTATAACGCGCTTCAGCCGGGCGAGATATTATGTTTGGTCCGTTACACACGCACACACACACACGGACAGGGGCAATCCTACAGGTCGGGGCCCCCCTGGGCGCTTCGCGCTGGGGCCCCGCCCAACAATTATCAGCAGGTCTGAGGCCCTGATAACTAGTGTGCCACTTATGCGGACTTAGTGTACGAGACGTTTCCACTGGGCCCTTCAGCTCTTCGTGTACGGAGCCCCTTTATGCGATTTTTAGAGGACTTTTACTATTTATTAATGTGCTTAACTGGTTTCTTATCGCTTGGGCGATCGCTATGCCAAATGCGAGATGTTTTTGGACTTCATGTTAGTGTGCGGCCAAGTAGAAACACATTGTTAGGGTCATAATATTTCTAATGCTGTTTAGTAAAGCACTGTGAACAGTAAAATCACTACCAACACAGGGAAGGCGGAGGTGGATTCAACTTAGTTTGGAAAACCAATCGTGTTTGGCTGCGGGTGCTTAAAGAGAATGTGTGCAGGAGGGCAGGCTTTCCATCGCTACCATTGCATGAGGTAATGTTAGGAGGGAGGTAAGGATGGAAGTCGAAGAAGTTTGGATGGCAAGCAGGAATGGGGGGTTGGGAAATAATATTTACCGTGACGAGATATACTCAAATTGCAGGCAAGAGCTAAACACGTACCTGGTGCAGCCACAGCTAGAACATACTCCAGAGCAATCAGCTGTGCAAGCTGACCTTGTGCATCTTGAGCAAACTGTGCAAACAAATTCTTCTGCGCCCTCAGGACCTGGTCTATCCTAGCATCGCAACTAGTGACGGACGCCTCGTACAGTAACCGCATTTTTCCTGCAAAGCAAGTTATAAAACGGGTATGCCATAATGCATGACAACACGTAATCCTTGCACAAGGTCATCGTTTCAGACTTCAAAATAAATGTAAAGCAATTATTTTGGTTACACCAGCCCACAACAAGGTCGCGACAGTGCACATGCTGTCACGTCCACCAGCAGGTGTTCACTACAGCACAGCATATTCCAATACAGCCAAGAATCCAGCCATACCCGCCATGCCGCCCTCAACTCCTGGCATTGTCCTTATCTCGTTGACGATAGTAGAAGCGTCCTTGTCGACAAGTAACGCACGAAGACGAACGACAGGGTCGCCATTGGCAAGCACCGTCTCCTGGGCTTCAGCTGACGCCTGTGCAACTGCCTCTTCTGGCGCACGTTTGGCGTCTTCCGCCTGTGGTAGAAGGAACTGAGAAAAAGTTAATGAAGTAAGAATCCTGAACAAGGAATAATGTCGATGTGCAGGCATGCAAAGGAAGACTGTTCACGGTGCAGCGAAGTATTGCCTGAAAAGCTGGTACAGTCCTCGCTGGTCACGACATACCTTTTTGTGCGCTTCCTCTTCAGCTGTTTTCCTAGATTCCCGTTCAGTCCGTCGGATAGCAGCCTCCTGCTCCGCCTCAATGTTACCAAGAGTAACCATAGCAGCAGTGGCCGCCGTCAGCTGCTCTTGTGCTCTGCGGCTGGCTGCCTCGGCACTTGTATCTGTCATCCACACAACCCCATCGTCTTCGTCTCCACTATCTTCCTCCTCCACCTATCGAGGAAAACATGTAGAGGAAACATGTCTCAATCCAAAACAAAACACATCAAGTTGGCACAAAACAGTCAACAAAGCAAAATCAGCCAGCCGCTCACAAGACGAAAGGGTTGGAACTGTTTCAGGGTACACAGCCGATACCGCAGATAATTGTTTAGCATTGCTAACCCGCCAGTGCCAGACAGCCACGACAGGAGCCTATGTCCTAAGCGGCACGTGTTCAAGATAGGCAACTTTCTCGCATTACAGACCTATGCCCAGCCCAATCGTGGCAGATCTAGAGACAAGCTCCTTTGCGTTCTTGCACTTAGTACCATAGAAGATACCCACCTCTGAATACTTGTCCCCGGCCTCCTTGTCCTCGCCATGATTGCCGTCCTTCTTTTTCTTATCTCTACAAAGGAGGCAATCATGGACAGCTCGTACACGTCCACAAACATGACCAGTGACTCACAACAAACTCACTTCTTGTCTTTCTTATCCTTGTCCTTCTTCTTCCTTTCCCTCTTTTCCTTTTCACCGAGAGCCTCTGCATCCTTCACACGCTCCTCCTCCGCCCTCTTTAGCCTACAGAGCAACGATAGAAGCTAAATTGGGCAAATCTGTCATTATGAGTGCCGTGTAAAGAAACTTACTTTTGCTCTTCCTTCTTCAGTTTGTTCTCCGGCGGATTCTTCAGGATAAATGTATTCAGCTTATGACGTGGATCAACATCAGACACAAAACCACACGCTTTGCATTTCAGGTAAATGTTCTCCTTCTTTATCTTAATCTGAGTCTCCGGATTGTTGCAGCTGTAACAGCAAACGTATCTTTTTATAAAAGCCTCCAGGAGCTCAGATAACTTCCGCATGTCGTGAGCGCCATTCACAATAGAGGTTCCACTCGCCTTGTCGAAGTTAGTTTGCGCACCAAGTTCGCAACCGTAATACTTGAGCACATCTACCCCAAAGGAGAAGGACAGTCAGAAGGACAGGAAACAAAAGTCAAAAGCATAGATTCCATGACTAGCATCTTGAAAGCAAACTGTAAAGGCCTTACATTCAGGAGGACGCTCTAGAGCTTTGGCGATCTCGACATTGTTAACGACGTTAGTCTTAATGCCGTTTCCGCGTCCCTCAATCTGGCGGAAGCAACCCGGGTGTTCAGAGAGTTCAGGAATGCAACCAAACACGAGTTACCCACCTTAGCCTGTAATTTTGGCATTTTGTACCTGTAGAAGGCATCGTCCGCGTTGGCTGCTCCGATGTTTTGCATCTTCTACCTTTAATTTCAAAGGAGTGCCACAGAAACTATCAATCTGTAAGGCAGCACTCTAATAGAACGGATGACGCAGAGGATAGTGCAGCTTTTAAGCCTTGTGCTTAGAAATAAATTGCATAGGAAATTGGAGTAATATAATGATACTAAATTATAGCACCTGGATTGCATGTTATGGCAGCCGCATACATTCGTACAGCCGTACAATCTAACAAGAAAGTTTGGAGGCACTTGCCAGAGCCGCTAAGTAACTTGGTAAAGAAGCGACTCTGTTATGTCTTTCGGCACGATGCTGCAGGCTGTGCGGGGGAGATATAACCTAAAATCGCTGCGCGGGTAGATCGATAGGACGTGGGCAAGAAGCCGGAAAGGCAACATCACGGGAACAGGAGACGACGGGGAGATGCGGAAATATACGAGGCAGTCGTAGGTCCAGCTTCACAATCTGAGAGGCTAGGCTAGGTGATGGATGAACCGGATTAATGGCGGCGGCCAGGTTCAGAAGCTCTATGAAACACGGCTTGCTGCAAAACCCTAAGACTGCGAACCGAACTAAGCGAGAGCTGCATGAGAGGCGCCACACCACCTCCGGGAACCCTAAACAGGCTACCTGTTGTAAAACTGAGGTGTTCTACGCTAGTTCGTCCAATCCTGTCGACACCTGAGGCGATACTGTTAAGGTAGTTGTCGTGGTACGAGTTCATCTCTTGATCTCTGCTGAAGTAAGTTGCTATGGCTGTTCTGTTTTAGTTCTTTTTTATACCTTCTTTGGTCACAGAGTTAATACTCTACCAATGTAACAGTTTACTGTTTCCCTACTTGTCAGTCCCTTATGTCTGGTCCAATTCGCCGTTTACAACAGGTTATGAGCCCCGGCTTATGATGCTGGTTGAGCTCCCTGTTACATCAGTCATTGTTGTGAGGTGAAGCTAGTGTATTAAAACGCTTTCCTCTGTCGGCTGATCCTGTGGCGAAAATGAACAGCACTAAGGCACTGGTCGCGATCGATGAGGTGTTTGATGGCACTAATTATAGCTCGTGGAGCCGTGATGTGAAGGATACGCTGGGCTATCATAAGTACGAGGGAGCTCTGGCTGATGCAAATCATGTGGCCAAGAACCAAGCCCTTGCCGTCATTCGTAAGTCGATCTCCAAAACCCTACGCCACTACTTGGACGATTGTGAAGATGCCAAGTCGGCGTGGGAGGAGGTTGAGAAGATCGCGAAGAAGTACGCTGCCTCCAATGGTGCCGAGGTGAAGCGGAATCTTTCTAACATCAAGAAGAAGGTTGATGAGTCCATCCAGGAGTATGTAGCGCGCGGTCGGACGATGCAGTCATCGTTGAAGTCGATGGGAATCACTGTGGTGGACTCGGACCTAGTGGAGTACTTGTCCCTGGGCCTGCCGAAGAGCTACGAGGGGGTTCTTGATGCGCTGACCGAAAGGATGTCAACTATCTCGATCATTGAGTTTGAGGCAAAGCTTGGGCAGAAGGAGAAGAGGCTTGAGAGCCGGTCGGCGGGCGAGGTGCCGCCCGTAACGTTGTTCGCCGGCGGGAAGAAGGGCAAGGGCAAGTTGCAGCTGACGTGCGTGCACTGCGGGAAGGTAGGGCATGATATGTCCGACTGCTGGCAGCTAAACGAGTGCGAGTACTGCGGCAAGAAGGGCCACATCGCCAAGTTCTGCCTGAAAAAGAAGCACGACGAGAAGGAGAAGCCGGTTGCACTTGTGCGTGAGGTGCCCCTGTTCTGAGCTGACTGCGGGAAGTCTGGGGTTTGATGCATGCTCAGACCTGTTCAGGAACATGTTATGTCTTGTGCTTAGGTGGATTCACCGGGCTTTTATGATTGTGCTTAGGCGGATTCGCCTGGCGTTTATGCTTGTGCTTAGGTGGATTCACCTGGCGTTTATGCTTGTGCTTAGGCGGATTCGCTTGGCGTTTATGAATGTGCTTAGGCGGATTCGCTTGGCGTTTATGATTGTGCTTAGGCGGATTCGCCTGGCATTTGTGCTCGTGCTTAGGCGGACTCGCCTGGCGTCTGTGCTTGTGCAGCTTGGGTGGACTCGCCTGGCTTGCTTGCTTGGTGCGGGATATGTGTCCCCCACAGTTTTGTGTCGGCTTGCAACCGACTGCTGTATCTCGTGCAAACTCGACCCGTAATGTCGAATGTTGTCTGATTTGAGCGACTAGGAAACGTCCTGGTCCTGCTGTGCGTTGTGAAGCCGTACGGCACTGCACAGTAATGCGCGGTATGCGACGCGATGTGAAATGCGCCTTGTTGTTTCATGGGAACCATGCGTGATTTGTCAAACCGAGTATGAGTGCGCGCGTGCGGAGTTTAAACGCCCGTGGGAGTGCGTCACCTTGCTTAGCACACTGTTGGGTTGCTCTATGTGGCTTTAGTGAACGTGGGAGTACCCGTGCTTTGCATTTGATTGCGTTGCTGGGTAAACGGATCTGTTTGGACTGCTGGCTATGAGTAGGGTTAGTTGTCGACGGATTGTCCGCGTGGGAGTGTTGTAAAACTGAGGTGTTCTACGCTAGTTCGTCCAATCCTGTCGACACCTGAGGCGATACTGTTAAGGTAGTTGTCGTGGTACGAGTTCATCTCTTGATCTCTGCTGAAGTAAGTTGCTATGGCTGTTCTGTTTTAGTTCTTTTTTTATACCTTCTTTGGTCACAGAGTTAATACTCTACCAATGTAACAGTTTACTGTTTCCCTACTTGTCAGTCCCTTATGTCTGGTCCAATTCGCCGTTTACAACACTACCTGCCCCCACTTCGCCTGGCCAGCCTATTCGCACGCTCTCTCCCTTTTAGACCACCAAAACAAGAACAAACAGAAAACGCCACCGGGGGACAGGGGTTCCACTACACACACAAAAGAACCAAGGCAAGGGAAGACCTGCCCACGTCAGGTACAGCCCCACAACAGACTCTCCTACTCAAGGACCCCACGCAGCCATCAAGGCAAGAGATACACGGAGGACCACGGACCTGAGACGCCACACCACAAAAACCGAGATGCGGTTGCACGAGAAGACAACACAACGTGGGCACTCGCACACTGGACCTTTGAGGCCAGCTGTTCAAATACCGCTAGCAACGTACACCTACCGAGGATGGCCACCACTACCTCACCGGTCCACTCACAACCGAGGCAAGAAAAACTGGTCCGTACCAGTGATTTTTTTTTCATTTAGGGGGGGTCTCAATTTATTCCAACCTAAGTAACAAAGTTGCTAGCGTCGCCGTTCTGTATTCCTTAAGAGTGGGGCGCT
>NW_003307658.1:106266-136956 GCF_000143455.1 Volvox carteri f. nagariensis | reverse complement strand
CTCCCCTCATAGACCAAGAGGCACGCACTGCGTTGGCGCGTTTTCGTTCATGTGCGCACGATCAGGTAGTCGCTCTTCTTCATCAACGTGCAGGGGATGCAGCGCACTTGGTCGTGCACTTCTCCGGCGTCCACGTCAGCATGCACAGGCTGGGCCCAGGGATACCTGGCGGCCCAGGCAATCTGCCATCTGTGGGGATTTTCCTTCTGCTTGTCCCGCCATGCACCGTCGCTCATGCCCTTGCGGATGCGCTGTGTCTGAGCCCGCTTGGCACTGCGAGCACTCGGGTTGGGCGCCTCGCCGCATTCGTTGTTGTCAAGCTGATTGGGTGACAGCTTGCGCTTATGCTGATCACAACCGCCATGGAAGGCAGGGGTAATGGCGCCCGTGTCATCGGTCGCCGCTGGCAGCAACATTGCCGATGCATTACCGACAACAGCACCGCCGTCCCAAACGCCTTTATCAGGAAAAAATTTAAACTTATCTTGCTGTTTTTGTGTTTGTTCGGTGTTCAAGTCGTTGCCTTTTGCGTGTTTGTCTATGGAAGGACCGGTCATACATTCTGCTATGCCGCGTTGACTCACGGGCTTGACCTTCTTACGGCCCCTCATATCTATTTTATGATCGATAATACTAAGTTCTGCACACTACGGAGCAATCTGGCAGCAATGGACGTTTTTGGCTGAAGGAATGAAAATGTACGGATCGGCCTCACTTTGTTCCTTATTTCCAAAGGCCAAAAAGGCTTCTTTATTCCTTAAAAGTAATATATTACTTAAAAAAAAAACACTGGTCCGTACGGCAGTCTCCTCCTGGGGGTTGTGGGCTTCCGGGCGCAGCCCACTGCAAGGCATTGCAAAAACACCTATTGCCGCGGGGGGGGATGTCAAGCCAGCATGAAATCCCCCTAAAACACCCGGAAAAGGCACGGCTCACAGACGCTGCCTGCTCTTGCTCACCACGCTGAGAGCCCTTCCTCTTCTGTCCCTGGCCGACTGGGTCCAGCATCACCTACTCTCCCTCTTTATCCCACTCTCCTCCACCGCTTTCCCCACGTCTCCACTCCCACAAGCCACCTACGCCGACTCTACTCTGATGCCAGACAGCACAGAACCTAATCCCCTCTCTACGATGGGCCCCAACTCCCAGGGAGAGGGAATACATACGAACACACACAGTCCGGCTCCGCAGCTCCCCCTGCTAGACCACTGACCCTAGGCCAGGACACTGCCTTCTCGCCCAGCCATCCACCTGCCCAGAGCCTCCCTGCTCTCCTCGCTCCCTCACCCTTCCGACCTATCCTTACTCCTGGCTCTCTCACTCCCTCCCTCACTCTCCATGCTCCCACACGATTCCCGAAGAAAGTGAGAGAAGTAAAAGAAAAAAACCGGGAATAAAATTCTCGAAGAAAGAGAGAGCAAGGAAAAGAAAGGCAGAAACACGCCAGTGTTTCTGTTCCCGAAGAAAGTGAGAGGAACTAAAATAAAAGGAAGGCAGACACATGGCCGTGTTTCCGGCTTTCTTTCTTGCTCTCCTTTCTGAGGGCTACGGCTAGAACCCCCGTTCGTGCGTGTGTGCGTTCGCGACTACAATGGCAAGCTCTGGCTTTTGTTTCGACGATGGAAACAAGATTAACACAAGTGTAAAGTTTTTGAGAAGTCGCCTGTTCAAGTCCGAGGCGAGATAGCTTGTTTTAAAGGATATTCCCGAAGAACGTGAGATTGCTCTCCTTTAAAAGATAAGGCAGAAACACGTCCTCGAAGAAAATAAGAGTCGGTGCTTCCCTCTTTCTTCTTGCTCTCCTTTCTGTCTGAGGCTGAGGGATAGAGGCGGCAGGGGATAGAGGCGGCAGGGGATAAAGGCGACAGGGGAGAGGCGGCAGGGGATAGAGGCGGCAGGGGAGGAGCGGCAGGGCATAGAAGCGGCAGGGGAGAAGCCGGCAGGGGAGAAGGTGGCAAGGGAGAAGGCGGCAGGGGAGAAGGTGGCAGGATATAGAGGCGGAAGGGTAGAAGGCGGAAGGGGAAAAGACGGCAGGGGAAGAGGCGGCAGGGGAGGAGATGGCAGGGAATGATCCGGATAGAGGCAGCAGGGGATAGAGACGGCGGGGGAGAAGGCAGCGGGGGATAGAGGCAGCAGGGGATAGAGACGGCGAAGGAGAAGGCAGCAGGGGATAGAGGCGGCGGGGGATAGAGGCGGCGGGGGAGAAGGCAGCGGGGGATAGAGGCAGCAGGGGATAGAGGCGGCAGGGGATAGAGGCGGCGGGGGAGAAGGCAGCGGGGGATAGAGGCAGCAGGGGATAGAGACGGCGGGGGAGAAGGCAGCAGGGGATAGAGGCGGCAGGGGATAGAGGCGGCAGGGGAGAAGGTGGCAGGGGATAGAGGCGGCAGGGGATAGAGGCGGCAGGGGAGAAGGTGGCAGGGGATAGCGGCGGAAGGGGAGGAGGGGAGGAAGTGGCAGGGGGGGAGGCGGCAGGGGAGAAGGCGGCAGGGGATGAGAGGGGAGGGGAGAAGGTGGCAGGCCAGGACCAGCAGGGCTTAGAGGCTGCCGGGGAGGATGCGGCAGGGGAGGCGGCAGCAGGCGATAGAGGCTGCCGGGAAGAAGGTGGCAGAGGAAAGAGCCTTACGGCAGAATGTAAGATTCAGGTTTTATGACAAGTCCGGGGTTGGTCATGTCGTTTTCAGTTGCGCACAAACGGAAGGTGACATCGTGCACATGTACACCCTAGGGTTGGGAGGAGGAGGCGGCGGATAGAGGCAGCAGGGGAAGAGGCGGCAAGGATGAACGTGGCAGGGGATGAAGGCGGAAGGGGAAGGAGGCGGCAGGGGATAGAGGCGGCTGGCGAGGAGGGGCATGAGATAGAGGCGGCAGGGGAGAAGGTGGCAGGGTAGGAGGTGGCACGTTTAACACTTCCCTCCACCCTCTATTGTCTATGGTCTTAGGCGGTAAGGCCCGGTACGCTCCCTCTCAGTGCCGTGGCGGCACGAAACGGGGAGAGCTGTAAATCTTCTGCATGGGAGGGGGTGTATGTAAGGACACACGGTCTCTCAAAACACCGTTCGCAATGTTTCCAACTGCTTTCGGCACTGCACAGGGACATCGCCGCCGCGCGTGTTTGACACAAACTCGCGATATACTCTCTGTAACCAATAGTACAGATTTCTCACCTCGGAACAAGTCCCATGCCGCAACAACGGAGTGCACGACGAGAACTTCTTCAAACTGACGCACAGCTTCCACCCGTTCGTCGTCCCCATCCAGCGCCTCGTGGAGGCACCTCGTGAGAGCCGCCATTTCAGGCTATAGACGCAGTAGAGAATTACAAGTGAAGGCGGATGGTTGCAAGTGCACCATGGTGCATTTGCATGTTGGAAACACGTAAAGCAAGAAATGACGCACCGCATCGTTGGGACTGCGTGTCCGCTGGTCCCGGGCATCTCCATCGTCCACAATGTCCTCCAGTGTGACATCGATCGCGGCCATTTGCTCGCCGCTCCTACATGACAGTAACCTAGCTTCTAGATAAACACCGCTACACACTGAAGTTGGGTAGTTGTGTAATGCTATTGTAAAGTTCGCTGTGATATGCTTGTGACCCAAGCATACATGCCTACCCAACTCTTGTTGTACGGAAGCGTGATGCATCGCATTAAAGCATGACAGTGCACAACAGCGGAAGTGCTTTTGACATAGTTATACAACTCTATGTCGTTGTTGCGCCATCTCTGAGGCGTGTTCCCTTTTGATTGCTGAAGTCATTTACACAACAGGGAAGCATTTCTGAACATCCTTGTAACCGAGTATACTAAGCATTTCGCTTTATATTATCACCGTAGGTTCTTGCGTCGAACGATGGTAAATGAACCATGGTGCATTCATGGAAGTATTCAGAGCGGAGAAGTCTCAGCCCTCCGCTCTGGAAGTCCTGGAGAAAAGCCAACTTGATTGAGTGGACGCCAGCACACGGTTAACTCGTGTTGCTGTGGCCATGCACGGTTCTGTATCCACAGTGTTGTGTTCAGGCGCTTCTTCGTCTGGTTGAAATGGATGAATGATTGGATGAATGATTGATTGGTTGAAGGATTGAATGAACGAATGAAAGGGGTTTAACGTTGTGGGCATCTCGCCTTGCCACTGGTTCGGGTCGGTTCGGGTGGTGGTATCTTTTCGTTGAACACATTCACACACAATGAATGAATGAGTACGGAGGACGGTAACCAGGCGTGTAGGGTTCCTGCCACTTCCTGGCCCATGTACAGAATCAAAACCAACACAGTAGTTACAGAGTTTCATAAAGTTTCAATAGTTCCTTCAACTCCCGCGATTCTGGATGCCTGCCTGAGAGTTTCGGGGCAGACCCTGCAATTGGTCAAAATTGCTCGGTAGAAGGGTTGAAATTGGCACGGGGTCTACACCTGGGACAAGTTGAATTGCCGGGACAGGCCCTTGAATTGGCCTGACAGGGACACGAATTGGCCTGGCAGGGACATTCCAACAGTCAGGATTAGCCTGAAAGGGACACGAAATGGCCTGGCAGGGACATTCCGACAGTCAGAATTAGCCTGTCGGGGTGTCGATTTGGCCTGGCAGGGACATTCGGACAGTCAGAATTGGCATGTTCGGAGTGTCGAATTAGGGAAGCACAGGAATTGTGCGACCGGGGCAGTCCAAAGATTTGCTCTCCCCGACCTTGTGTCCTAACCCTAGGAGGGTAGGATCCGGGCTGGAATTAGGGAAGAGCTCTGTCGCAGAATTAGCCTGGATTTTATTCCTGACAAAAAGAATTGGTCCGTCAGGGTCTTAAATTGTTCTGGCGGTCTCGAATGGCCCTGTGGAGCCCCGGAATTGGGCTGTGCTGGGCCTGAATTGGCCTGTCCGGGTGTCGAATTGGCCGTTGTTAATCTCTAACTCCCAACAGCTTAACCGGTAACATATAAGCATTTGGTGCAAACATTGGGGCATGGCGATTTCAGGTGGTCATTATGGATTTCAGCACGAACAATGAACCCTGCCTGCTCCCCCCCCCGTTGCGGGCAAGCAACGGCGAATCGGGTGAGAGACCGAGCTTTCTATTAGGGCCTGGTGCCTTAATAAGGAGGGGTAGGGTCTGTACAGGGTTTCCGGGTTTCCTCGGTCTTCTTGAGCCAGTCTTCTTGTGTGTTTCAGGCTCAGTGCTCAAACTCGCGTGACGGAGCCTTAACCCCCAGGGGAGGAGAGCGGAACTAGCGGACCTGCGGCTCTCGGCTGCTTAGGAGGGGACAGAGGCCCCTCACGCCCCTCTCCTGTCTGCGGGAGAGAGCTTAGGTGGTCTTTCCATTGGGGCTGGGCAGTAGTCCCTGGGCAGTCTCAGGCCTGGTCAGATACTTGCAACACACGCACACGCACACGCACGCACGCACTCACACAAGTAGGACTGTATGATAGCACCTGCACAGTCCTCTCGCAAGGTCTTTGCCCGAAAGCCTCAGCTATTTGCGCTTGCGTGTAATTCCCGTCGAAATAGAGGTGGCAAACACATTCGCACACTTGTTTGCTGTAGTAGTAATGGTTCAATACCCTACCACATAGACTTGCCCGGTTATCGGGCAATTTAGGTCGTTAACAGGGTATGCGGAGACCGGTTACCAGGTGGATGGTTACCGGGGGCCGTTAATCGGGGTGGTTACGATTGGGTTACCGGGTTGATCGTTACTGGGCAGTAACCGGGGCTGGTTACCGGTTTGAAGACTATCATTTTTCGCATTAATTTACAGCAGCAAGGACAGCCCTCTATGGCCGGTACTCAGCTCAGTGTCTTTTTTTAAATTAATATATTCCTTAAAAGTAATAAACAGGCCATTTTGGCGTTTGGAAAAAAGGAATGAACTGAGGCCGATCCTCAAAGCCCTCAGCACTCCTCCTCTGGCGATCTAAGTGATGCCCAGCACTGTGCTGCGTAAGCATGATGCTGCGGTTGCGGCGGTCCTGGATGATCTCCATGCCGATGTAGTAGCGCGCCTCTCCAAGGTCTCGTACTGTGAAGCAACCAGCTATGGCCGCCTTGGCGGCCGCGACCAATTGCAGGTTGTGTGCCGCCACCAGCATGTCGTCAACGTGCATGAGCACATAAATTGAGCCGTCGGACCCACGCTTGACGAATAGTGCGGGGTCGGACATAGACGGCTCATAGCCTAGCTTGCCCAACTCCGCCGCCAGTTTCTCGTACCAGCAGCATGGGGCTTGCTTGAGGCCGTAGACGGACTTTAACAGCTGGCACGCCTGCGTCGGGTCGCCATTGCTGTAACCTGGTGGCTGTCGCATCCATAGCTCCTCTGCTAGGTCGCCTTTTAAGAAAGCCGTTTTGACGTCCATCTGATGGACCGTCATACCCCTGGCCGCTGCCACAGCTAGAAGTGCCCGCAGGGAGGCTGCACGTGTGGTGGGTGCAAACAGCTCTCCGTAGTCTACGCCCGCGCGCTGTTCAAAGCCCTTCACCACCAAACGCGACTTATAGTGTACCTTGCTGCCAGGCTCCTGTTTGATCTTGTAAACCCAGCGGCAGTCCAGGATGCGTGCACCGGGCAGCGGTGTGCCCGACTCCCATGTTTTGTTGGAGAGCTGCGACAGGATCTCGTCATCCATCGAACTCTTCCACTCGTCAGCTTGCGGACTCGCCACCGCTTCCTCATATTTGCGCGGCTCCTGCACCACGCTGTGGCCTCCACTGTCCGCACTGCCATCGGGCATGTTAAGCTCCTGTGCAGCACTATTGTGTCCACCATTGGCACTGCCGTTGGGCACGTTAAACTCAGCGCGATCGGTGCTACCCGACGCTTTGTTAAGCAGCGGTGGACTACCCAAATCTCCACCGCCGCCGCTGCTGTTGTTGGCCAGGCTGACCGGGGCCAGTGGCGGGTGCAGTGGTTGCCGTTGACTGCAAGTGTTAGGGCGGAGGGGGGGTGCTGGGTTCACTGGGGGCGGGGCATCCACTTGAGTTGGCGGTGTGGCAGGCTGTGTTGAGCCGCCGCCAGGGTCGCTGCCACCAGGACGGGTGGGGCTGGTGCCGAAGGGGGTGCCCGCCCATTGAGACGCCAGGCCGTGGTGGTCGTCATCAAAGGTGACGTCGCTGCTAACAGTCACCTTGCCGTCAACAAGGACACGGTGGGTGGCCGTGTTGCACTCCGGTCCAAGCTAGGTTCCCGCCTTCATGCGGGGACCGAGCTTATCCTGCTGGCTGGCTGGGATGCGGACGTAGGCAAGGCAGCCAAAGGTGTGCAGGTGGCTGACGTCGGGGGTGACGCCATGTTAAGCTGGCCACGGCGTGGCCTCCCGGCCCTGAGAGGGAGCCACATTGCGCAGGAGGTTGGCATAGAGCAAAGCCTCTGGCCAATAGCTGTCCGAGAGGGCGGCATCGTACAGCATAGCCTGCACACGGTCGAGGAGCGTGTGATTGAGCTGCTCCGCTGCTCCGTTCTGCTCCGGGGTGTACAGCGCCGAGTGGGTGTGCGCAGTGCTGTGCTGGTGTAGCCACTGCTCCAGTTGCTCGGCGACATACTCACCACCGTTATCACTATGAAGTGTGCGTACCCGTGCATGGTTCGGGTGGTGAGCCTCCAGCCGCGTCACCATGTCCTGCAGCGCTTTGCCCACTTGGTTTTGGCTAACCAGGGTGCGAACGGCAGACGCACCCGTCGCACCCGTCGCACCCGTCACAGGGGGCGACGGCAGACGGCGAGGCACCGTCCAGCAGCGTTAGCAAGTAGTGAGCCCCACCTCGGCCCGTGGCGGCATGGGCCCGCACAGGTCAGAGTGCACGACCTCCAGTGCATGCTGAGGTCGGTTGCCGCGGCTGACGTGGGCTGTAGCTGTGGTCTTCACGGTGACGCAGGCTTCACAGACGCCATCCGCCGCCTGATGCAGCGCCGCTGGAATGACCCGTGGTCCATGCACCAGCTGCTTGGTGATAAGCTGCTCCAACACCCGGTAAACCAAGGTGGCCGAACTTGTGGTGCAGGCGCTGCACTGCTGCGAGTTCGGCGACTGAGCACTCAGTGGCGCCCAGTTGCCCTTGGCCATTGCTGGCGCCGTTCGGCTGGTCTCCGCCGGCGCCACTGCTGGTTGTGCTGCCATCGCGGGTGCTGGGGGCGTCGGCGGCACTTCTGCCAGCGTCACCACCTCCGCCGGCTCTGTCTCCCGCGGTGCCGAGCATGTTGACGGCGCGTTTGGTCGGCGCCAGCAGGTCCACATCCATGACGTAATGCCCGCACTCGCTCCATGCAGTGATAGACAAGCTGCTGTGCAGGAGGTGTACGCACGAGAACCGGCGGCCCGTCTTGTCTGTGCGAACGTGACCGAGCAGCCACGCGTCACGAGAAGGTCGACAGACATGAGTGTGTGTCCCGAGCTGGGGACATGTAGCACATTGCACAGCCAGACAGATTCTCCATCGCGCATCCTAGGAGCAACTGCCCTGTTCCCATGACGTCGGCTAGCTGATTGTTTCCCCACTTGATTTGCTGAGGCGCGCCAACAGGGATGTAATTGTGCATCAAGGAATGGTCACCCGTGAGGTGGTAAGGTGAGCCAGAGTCTAGGACAACACATGAACTGCTACCACTGCCATCGACGACCAGCACCGTGGCACGGTTCTGGCGTGAGCTTCTTCTGCCACCACCGCCGCCACTGCTTCCGCCTGCAGTGTCACTGCCGTTGCGGCGGCCGTTGCCACATCCAACATGGCCGCGTTCACGTGCCCTGTCGCCCCCGCTGTTACTGACATTGCCGCTGCCGGTGCCTCCGCCACCGCCGTCACGATGGCGGTTGCCACTGCCACTGCTGCCGGCGCCGGCACTGCATGGCTGCTCGAACGCATTGCTGCGGTAGAGACCAACAGACTCATCCGCCAGCTTAACGGGGCATTCGCGGACGTAGAGACCAGGCTGTCCACAGTAGCGGCAGATGTCGTTGGCGCCCGCGGCGCCCGAGGCGCCAGCAGCACCGCGGACTCCTGGTGTTCCTGCCATCGAATACGGAGATGTTTGCACTGGGCGAGGGCAGGTCGAGCACTTTCCTCCCCCCCTGTCTTGGCAGGTCGTAGCAGTACGGGTGCAGTTTTAGCTTGGGCGCAATCATGTAGCACTCGGGTGGATAGTGTGGCGCTTCCCCGCTACTCTTTGGATCTTCAGTCGGTTGCAGTGCCCCCCGTCATTACTAAGTTGTTGGTGGCGCAGCTGCAGCTCGCGGCTCCTAGTCTTGATCACTCTGCGCGTCTTTTGCAGATTGCTCAGGTTGTCATGTCTCGTGTTGGTGCCAAGACCTGGCAGTCGTATGCGTCGCATTTTGCCGCCTTTGTGTGTTTCTGTGTGGGGGAAGGTTTGGAGTTTCTCCCGGCCTCCCATTATGCCGGGCTCTTGTGGAGTCAGTTTCTCGCTGCCAAGGGCTCCATCCAAGTCCGCACAGCGCAGCCTTATTTCAGTGCTATTATCTCCGTGCATGACTTGCTCGGGTACCCTAAGCCCTGTGCCGGAGACAACACCCTGTTGGCCGCGTTCCGTCGAGGTTGGGCGCTTGCAGCGCTCAACGGTGCCTGCTTCTGCGCTCGTGTTGGCCTTTAGTGCAGGTATGCTTGGCATCTTTATGAGCAGTTGGCCGTGGTACCCGTTGGCTCCGAGTTAGCCTTGCCGTTGTTGTTCGTCGTGTTGAGTTTCTGTCTCTTGCTTCGCCCAGACTCTCTGCTGTCGGTAACCTGGGCGCGTGTTGCTGTCGTTCAAGGGGAGCAAGTTGTTCAGTACAAACCCCTCAATTGGAAGGGCCGTTTGGTTGCCGTTTGGTTGCCCGTTTCCCTGCAGTGGGCTGTCCGTCAGCGTTTTTTGCGTGATCCGGCGCGGTTGTGGCCGGCGGTCAGTCTACGCGTGGTGCTGAGCATTGGTTTAACTTAGTCCTTGCAGAGTGTGGTTTGCCTCATATGCGCGGGGTGCATTCTCTCTATAGCCTGCGTCGTGGTGGCGCTTCTGCTGCTCGGGCGGTGGGAGTACCGTTTGAGATCGTTGAAGCGTTTGGCGGTTGGTCTGCCGGTGCTGTAGCCCTCCGAGAGCAAACACAGAAAGTATGAAGACAGGGAACCGTCGCGGCGACATTTTCATTTACGTCTTAGGTGACATATAATGTTAAGTAATTAGGATGTAACACGCCTGCTTGGTTCTTGCCGTCTAACATGTGGATGCCGTACACGTTTCCGTTATTACGGTCAAAGTATGAGGTGCAGCATACGTTTACAGTACCTCTCCTTGTGTTATGTTGCAGATTACTTGAAAGGAACTGGCTCCAGTTGGCGACTGGAGGAAGCATTTGTTCCCAACTTTCCCGATCTGCAGAGCCCGACGTCAGAAGCTGGCTGAGAGACAAGGAAGGAAAGATTACTAAGCTTAAAAATATGGTAGAGGGTTGCCTTAAATTGTCTGACAAACAGGGTGATTCCACTTGGCCGCACACTAGCATTAAGTTTCAAAAATCTCACGCCTGGCTCAGCAAATAATGCAAGCGATAAGAAACTAGTTAAATACATTAATAGAAAGTAAAAATCCTTTAAAAAATCGCGTAAAGGGACTCCGTACGCGAAAAGCCGAACGGCCCAGTGCGTACGCGTACGCCTCGGACACTAAGTCCGCATTACAGGGTATTTCCACTAGGCCGCACACTAACATTAAGTTCAAAAAATCTCACACCTGGCTCAGCAAATCATGCAAGCAATAAGAAACTAGTTAAATACATTAATAGAAAGTAAAAATTCTTTAAGAAAATCGCGTAAAGGGGCTCCGTACGCGAAAAGCCGAAGGGCCCAGTGGAAACGCCTCGGACACTAAGTCCGCCTTAGTGGCACACTTGTTATCAGGGCCTCAGACCTGCTGATAACTTTCAAAGTGGACATTAACTTCCGAGCGGGAAAATTCATAGTCAGCCATTTTCCTTCTTCATGGCCTTACGTTGGCTTTTGTATTTTCCTTTATCCACAGCCGCAAATAGCCCGCTAACCAGTGGAATTCACAGCAGGACCGGTCGAATTGCCCACATTCCAGCAATTTGCCGACCAAACTGTAATGATTTGCGCATTAAATTACACCCACTCTTACTATAACAATGGTTTGGTGCCTTTATAGCAACCTGTCGTATGGTTCCGGGGCGCTTAGTGGAAACACCTGTCCACTGCCACACACTAAGTCCACGTTAAAGATAATGTCCAAAAGTTAGTGTGCGGCCAAGTGGAAATACCCTGTTAGTGGCACACAAGTTATCAGGGCCTCAGACCTGCTGATAACTTTCAAAGTGGAAATTTACTTCCGAGCGAGAAAATTCATACTTTGCCATTTTCCTTCCTCAAGGCCCTACGCTGACTTTTGTATTTTCCTTCATCCACAGCCGCAAATTTAAATAGCCCGCTAGCCAGTGGAATTCACAGCAGGACCGGTCGAATTGCCCACACTCCAGCGATTAGCCGACAAAACAATAATGATTTGCGATTTATAAATTACACCCACTCTTACTATATCAATGGTTTGGTGCCTTAAAGCAACCTGTCGTATAGATCCGGGGCGCTTAGTGGAAACACCTGTCCACTAGCCGCACACTAAGTCCACACTAAAGATAATGTTTGAAATTTTATCACTAACTTTAAAGTTAGTGTGCGGCCAAGTGGAAAAACCCTGAAAGCCATACACGACACAGAGTAGTACTGATCAAAGCCAATCCATACCTACTCGGTAACGAACACAAACCCCTTACATTACTTTGATAGGGTATTATAAAGTGTGGTTACGTGTACGTAGCTTTGCTATCCATTTTGAAATTACTTGAAGCCGCCGACCTTTTCACGTGTGCACACTCCGTGCTCATGGATGTTTTAGAAGACTGAGTTTCTCCTCCATCTCTCCCTACGCCTCTTGACAGCAGCCCGGGCGTTACGGCGGTGGCCCGCGCCAATGGCGTCAGTGGTCCAGTCGCCCACAAACTTAGGAACTACTTACGGCAGAAGGCTCTGAAGATGGACGCGTTCATTGCGGAATTAGTGAAGGCGTCCGAGTACTACGGCGCCAAGCACATGCAAGAGGCGCTGATGACCACGCTTGGCATCAACGCCTTGGAGTCGAGCACACTCGTTCGTGTTCTTGTCCCCAAGGACAACAACAAGCGCCGGAACAGGTAAGGAATAAGGGTATGCAGAACGGGGGGCAACAGGCTAAGCTTTTGATAAAGAAAGGTAACGGATACCCTGGGGGGGGGTTCACACATGTACTCTCCGTCTAAGGCTTTCTGTCAGTATGCGCTGGCTATCTTGTGATACTCTGCAACTCTGTCACGATGTTATTTCAACACTTGCCATTCATTCCGTTCTTAAGGAGACAGACTCCCAAAGGTTCAGCAGGAAGACAAGGCTACGGACGACGCTGTCTATGACGTCTTGAAGGCGAAGCTGCAGAACGCGATGGCAAACCACCAGTCAGGTAGAAAGGGTGATGTTTCGGAAACCAAACGATATTCAATCAAACTGTGCGTTACACCTCACACTTCCACAGTGCTGATCTTTACGTTAGTTGGAGTAACCCACGTTTCGGATGCCGATGCATGCAGAGAAGAAGAAGTCGGACTTCTTCAAGGCCATCGGACTGACGACTGCAGATAAGGCTCAGCTCGAGACCGTGGCGACCTTGGATGCCATCCATGCGACCGAGCTCTTTAAGGAGTGGGTGCCTGACCATGTCGAGGTCAGCACTCAGCCAGCAGGTAATGCATGCAAAGAAGGAAACGTGGACGTTTCCTCAACCTCAAGACGACCTCAACCTCACTTGCAATCTGTGCCTCCGTGTTCTCTTTTGCAGGTCAGGAACGCAAGAAGAGCAACCACACGGCTGCAACGGAGGGTAAGTGAACACCACTGCTCAGTAAAAGCTAAATACCCCACGTGTTGTTACTAAGATCAGACATGAAGGTCATATACATTACCTACTTGAAGCTTCCCTGTCATGCAATACATCATGTTGCTTGTATCCCTTCCTAACTTCACAACTAAATGTACAACCCCCCAGGCCAGGCCAACGTTATGGAGACGCAGCAGGAGCCCCTCGGCCAGAAGAGCAGCCGCCAGGATGGGGATGAGGGAGATGATGGGGACTACAGCGGGGAGGACGAGGGCGAGGGCAGGGAGGACGAGGGCGAGGGTGGGGAGGACGAGGGAGGGGAGGATGAGGGAGGGGAGGAGGAGGAGGGGACGGGGGGCAAAGTCCTGCTCGAGGAGTACGGCAGAAGCAAAAGCCAGAAGGTCCACAGCAAGTCCGTGCCTCAACCAACTGGGCGCCGCAAGGTCACCAGGACCGGAAAACATGACAAAGGTAAATTGTAGCTCCAACATGACAATAAATTACGACTACACACGGAACTTACTAACAACAAGGCAATTAATTACGACTACACATAAAAATTAATTTCTGAATCACTCTCACTTATTGTAGGGGCATTGGATGGCAGAGGGCAGCCCACGCGCCTGAGGCAATCCTCGGCTAAGGCTAGGGAGAGCCAAGAAACGGTGGCCATGGTGGTGCCTGCTCGAACCAAACGTCCACGCCCTAAGGAAACCCCACTGGTGTTGCCGGAGGACCCATCAGCTTTCGGGGCCACAGCGTCAAACCCCGCAAAGAGGAAGGAATCGTTTGGTGTCGGTAACGGCCGAGCTGTACAGACCCGCAGGGCTAAGGTGCAGTAGGAGAAGGGCAAGAAGGCCATGGCAGAGATTCGGAAGGGGGGGCTGAAGAAGCAGCGGAGGTAGCAGACCGCGGGCAGTGATCAGGAACCTGGAGGGCGCCTGTAGTTTCAAGTGATTGTCAATGTTGAGTAAAGAAGGGCCTCTAGTCCTCGTGGTACCGATTGAGAGATGTGAGCAGGTTGTAGTAGGCCATTGGGCAATGCTTTGTGTATGAGGGAGTCTGCCATTCGAAGTGCTTGAACGGGGGCTGGTCTCCGTCGAATTCCTGCAAAGCAACGGAATTCGAACGAAGAGCAGAACGAACTTTTCGTTCAGACAGGGCGCGCACTTCCTGGCCCAAGGCATGCTGTACCAGGGCGTCGTAAGAGGCAAACGGCTTTCCATAGACGTCTGTGGCGCAATGGGGCTGAAGGGAGGAAGAAAGGCCTTCGAAAAACCAAAACATACGCTCACTAGGAGTGATCGTGGGTATGTCTTGGAAGACGGCCTCAAGACGCGAAAGGTAAGCTGGTACACTTTCACCAGCACGCATCGCAAAAGATTTGTCAGAGAGCCTACGTCGTGCTTCTTGTTCTACAGAGATAACTTGAGGAGCAAAACGCGTGCGCAGGTTATCCAGAACAAGCTGAGCAGTGAGTTCGCGCTGCGATAGGGACCACTCATCATACCACGTTTTTGCAGCGCCACGGAGCGCTTGCGACAAAAACAGGCAGCAAGACCGATGGTCCCTACCCCAGGGCACGATTTCGAAAAACAAAGACGCGTCGCGAATAAACGCCTTTACGCGAGCGGCAGTCTGCTTAGCATCAAGTTTGGTATCTAGTTGCAAAACAGGAGTCGGTAAACTAACCCGAGGGAGGTCGGCAGAAGGAATAGGCCGAAACGAAGGTAAGGGCTCTGGCTCGGCTGCGGCTGCCGCCGCAACCGCAGCCTCAGCAGCAGCAGCCGCTTCCGCCGCTAACGCCCGCGCAGCCGCCGCACGGCGGTCTGCATCTGTAGTCTGAGTCTCTGGTATAACAGGCGAGACATTTGGGCGATTAACAGGGGTATTGAGCGGGTGGCGAAGAGCGAAAGGGGCCAAAGAAGGCAAGGAGTTGAGACGTTCATCGCTATTAGGACCAAGTGGCCTCAAACGAACATTCTCGGCAGCCCCAGTGGGCATATGCAACAAAGGTGCTGCGGCAAAAGTTGAGAATGGCGTTCGCGCATCAGGTTCGCGAACAGCAACAGGGACCTCAATAGGGACGCCCGGACCTCTAGAAGTACTAGGTGCCCCGGGGTCAGAAACAAGTCCCGCAACAGCGTAGGCAGGCAAAGTGGAGCGAGCATCAAGTGCGCCCGACGCCATGTCTACACCATTACGGTCGCCGCCCAAATTTAACGGAGCGGGGTCAAACATTTTAGTTAAATAAGAAGAGCCTACCCTTATGTAATAACGGCGTGGTCACCAACGCGGATAAGGGAAGGGCTTGAGGAGGCGGCTCTACCTCGGTTGGGTCCGCCGCACCCGTTCTAACCTCTGCGATCACAATGGGCGATGCAACCAAGGACAAAACAATACAGATGGTTACGATCTTTCACTTACCCTGAAGAGCAGCCACGAGCGCTCCAACACTGTAAGCCTCTGACATTGGCTAACGATCGAGATTGGTGCGGAAGAGCTGGTCGAGACCGAACGTCTCGATACCACTTGTTGTATCCACTTCCACTGTTTGGGTGGTAGTGAAAACTACCGATTAGTGAATGAGAAGAGGCTAAATGCCTCTGCGTTAGGACGACCCGTACAGAAGTCTGTACGGTCCGAAGATATAGTCGTCAACGCGAATTATCACCAATCGGTGCAATCGTAACCCAAGTGGGTCTACCAATGACAAGTGTCACGATTATAGCAAGAGCGCTATAATCCAGTATTACGCGTGATAAAGACAGGCAAGTGCCCGCTTAAAGGTGGGCCAGCGCCCAAGAGATAGGCAAGTGCCCAATGGTTAACCAAATAAGAGCGAAGATATTGCCCAGCGGCAAAGTACCAGAGAATTGGGGAAAGATCCGAGGGTTAATATGCAAGTGTGCCACAACAATATGAGAGCTGACAGCAGGGGTTGATGGTGTGACCTGTACCGTCCTATGCTGTCCGTTAACATGCTGTTAACGGACAGCATAGGACGGTATAGGTCCTATGCTGTCCGTTAACATGCTGTTAACGGACAGCATAGGACGGTATAGGTCACACCATCAGCGGGTTCATGTTATCCCGTTAACGGCATGTTAGCGGGATAATATGAACCCGCTATTGAGCTGGTAATCGCTGGTAATCGCGTAAGAGTTTGGTCGGTTATCGTCCTAATAATATCTATGTTATTGCCCCATTACCGAGGACATTCTTGTAACTGGCCGCCTGATAAACGACCTGGTAAACACCCGATAATGCTGCCTGATTACCGGGTAACTGACCGATTACCGACCCTAGCCTTGTAACTGGCCGACCGATAAACGACCTGGTAAACCACCCCGGTAATGGAGCCTGATTACGGGTAACTGACCGATTACCGACCCTAGCCCGTTAACGACCCCTTATAGCCTGGTAATCGAGGCCGGTTACCAGGTGTTCCCATTATTGGGCCAACAACATGCGGTAGGGCAAGATCCTATACGTTCCTAAACGTTCACACATTATGGGCTCCCACTCCATGGCTCCAAGCCTTAAGCAATTGTTTGCTTCAAATTATGCTACAAATAGCGTGTTTTGGTAAGCGTTGTCCAGTAAGCATACTTGTGCACGTACTTCGGCAAAGCATGGACGTGGTTAGTCTGCAAACCTACGTCACGTTTTCACAAGCGTTGTGGCACCCAATAAGCTGCTTGCCTTGTGTGTGCACGAGGAGCAAAGGGTTTCCCACAAGAAGCACGTCTGGGTCTGGTCTGGGTTGACACTACTGCAATTAGCGGTTAAAGGTCCTGGGTTCGATTCCTGGGGAGACCCCCGAATTAGTCGGGAGCGCGAGATTATGGCTAGCTGCTGAGATGTGGAGATGAGGTCACAGTTGATGGACCAGATTCGCACGCTGGATTGGTGGCGATTGCCGAACCCTCCGTCTCTTTGGGTGTTCGGGTGAATGGATGAGGAGGGGTCCCCGAAGGCTGGATCCGCCGCCTTGGACTTACAGTTCGTATGGCGAAGTACAGTGTGGTAGTGGTGGATGGTGCTATAAGGTGATAAATGATCTAGAACTGACAATGTGATAAAGCGGCCCAGAAGCTTCCCACTCTGTAACATTACATTACATTACATTACATTACAAGAAGCACAAGCTGCCGCATGTGAACACAGGCAACTGCAGGGACCATGTGGAGTACATGTCCCTTGCAGAAGTGCGCAGGGAGCTGTCGAAGTTGAAGCTGCCTGCATCTAAGATCCCTGACTACGCCCATGTGTGGGACAAGCCCCACCCCTGCGCCCTTGCCAGTCATAAGCAGCGGGGAAAGAAAAACACCGAGGAAGCTAGGGGGGTAGCACTGCCTGAAGCAGGTGGGCCTGGCATAGGTGGGCTAGGTGACGTGCTCGCTGGCAGCGCTGGTGCTGCTGGTGCTGCTGAGGGTGCACCTGAAGATGGACACGACAACATACAAGGGGATGGGGCGGGAAGGGTGGAGGAAAGGGGACGTCAAACAGCACCAGCCGCCAGGAGAAGTGCAGGGATGCAAAGCGGTGGGGGCACTGCTGGTGCTGGCGGGCGTGCCACTGGTGCTGGCAGGATCGGCACTGGCCATGGCGGCGGTGCAGCTGGCCCTGTGACTGGTGTACCTGGTGATGGCCAGGTAGGCACTGGCTATGGCGGCGGTGCAGCTGGTGCTGGTGGGGTTGCTGCTGGCACTGGCGGGGATGCCGCTGGCCATGGTGAAGGTGCTGCTCGTCTCGGGGCTGCTGCTTCCGTCGGCAGGTGCACCACAGGACAGGGCGCCAGCGCAATAGACGACGAAGACGAAGACAACAGCACGGATGAGTCGAACCCCGTCGACAGTGATACCGAGCCGTCCATAGTGGCTGAGCCGTCAACGGTGCGCAACCCTGCTGGATTACGGAAGATGCAGCTAAGGGAGGGTGGTGCCACCTACGAACGTGCAACGGCTGCAGGTCAGTTAATTAGTGGCCAGGATGTCACGCCATATGACGTGCTAACAGACATAATAAATGCGGATGGATCACTGGGTAATGATGATTATACAATAGGAGCTTTCTCTCAAAGCTCCGGCTTGATTCGGCTGGCTCACTCCAGCTTCGTTAACTTGATGTGCGCGATCGCGGTAGGCAAGGACGGGCTGGGAACGGATCCCTGTCGAGCCTAGAGGTATAAGCACTAAGGGCGGACCTTATGGAGTGCTGTGTATACACTCTCTGTCTATCCTGCTCTGATGCGCGTCTCGAGGTAGGGTAGGATCACAGTCTTGTTACACCAAAACAGGCCTATCAACCCTCCGATGATTATATTATCCTTAATAATCAATGGTCTGTACGCTCACGAAGAGTTGCTTCGAGAGCCAAACGACAAATGTTTGGCCTCTTCGCACTCGCATTTATGGCGAAGTATCGACTGATCCACGCCGGGTCTTATCACACGAGGCCCTATCCTGGATACGTAACGCTCATCCGACTAACGACAGATGAACGATCCTCAAATCACAACGGAAAGCGCCTTATACGCTAGTCAGGCAACACCCAAAGTCTCAATTAAATCAATACGCGGTTCGCCTAACTACCTTCGGTTGGCTTAACCACCTGCGGATAGCGACTAACTCGGTCGTGGCACGTAATTTGTGCGCTCCAGATGTTTTGGCGTGACAGCTGTCACGCCATATGACGTGCTAACAGACATAAGAAATGCGGATGGATCACTCCCCCCCCGCTCATGCGCGGATTGCGCTAGGTGAGCTGGCGGTAGACCACCCCATAAGGCACTAAAGTAACTGAACGGCGCGCGTTATGTCCTTCACCAGGGCGCGCTTCCACATAGCACTGCTGAACACAACCAACCAAAACTTAGTTCCTACTTGCAAAACACTCAAACGGTCGTCCCGTTGCACAGCACGGAGCCAATGCAAGCGTGCCGGATCCGCCTGCGTGATATAAGTGCGAGGCACAGCAGCGATGACAGCTACCTCAGCATGCTGACATGCCACCGGCAACACCACATCCATCACCTCCTCAGAGATATCCAACCCTATGATTGGCATGGCGACCCCATCAGAACGAGCCTTTGCAAAACTTTGCGGCTGGGCCGTGTAGAGGGTTGCCTTGTCGGGCATATACCGAACGGTGCAGGCACCCTCCCGCAACTGCTGCACTGCCTTCTCATCCCACTTCCAAGGGGTAAACACTGATCCCACACAACCAACTGCGACGGCTTGCGTTAGAACGCTAACATCCTCAGCCCTCACAGGATCCTTCCTCATGATACCTTTACATCCGGCGGTCACCAATGCCTTTACTTTGCTTGGACTGTGCTCTCCCGGCATCACACGGGCCAAAGCTTGGCTGACCCCCTTGATCGTGTGAAGCTCGAACGGGCCCGAGCACGGATGCTCCTTGGCCTCAGAGATTCCCGCCATCACTTTCTTGGCAGAGGGGCGTGTAGGGGCTACACGATTGCGCAACTCGCTCACACTAACCACCTCAACGTCTCCATTGTCGTACACCACCTGAAACACGTGGGACCTTCCCCTGCGGCCAGCATACGATGCTACACCCAACGACCGGGTGGTGCGACGCCCTCTTCCCTTAGACTCTCTCATAACAGCCACGCCTTGGAGGTCGCGCAGGTACTTGGGTGGCTCGGGAGCTGCACCCCGCGCAGGTTCGGACGACTTCCCTTCCAAAGCTTCAGCACTAACTCCTTTCGACTCACACTTTGGGCAAATCCATGCGCCCTCCGGTATCTCCTTCAAAGGCGGCTTAAGACAATAAGTGTGCCATCCAGTGCCACACGCATCACATAACAACATCCATTCTTCACCATCAGGAAATCTGCACACCTCACAGGGATGCCCTGGAGATGGCCTAGCCAATCGCGGGTCGACCACGTGATCATCGATGGGCAAATGACAGGGCGCACAGTGACTGACATGGGCAGTAAGCGTGCTGCCACAGCGTCCCTCTAGCACCAACACCCCGGAGGGCCTCACCTCAGTAACCCGCAGAATATCCGGCTTGGCGTGGGGATCCAAGCTGGCGCGAGCGGAGGTATTCCGATAATACACGTAGTCACCCATCTCAAAACGACGCAAACGCGGCAAAACGGCTCCGCCCCTCATGCGCGCATAACGAAGAGTGTCACGGTGCTGCGCAATGAGTAGGTTGCCGCCCGTCACGGCCATATGTCGACGAAGCGCGGCAGCACGTTGCATAATAGACCTTGCCGCCGCCTCTGGGTCATCCAAACTCACGTCCCTTTCAAAACGCTGCTTAATCGCCGGTGGAATGGTGGGTTCCATGGCGTGCATGACGTGGTACGGCGTAACACGCGATGCTGACTGCACGGAGCAGTTGTAGCCCAGCATGACGTACGGCAGATGCTTGTCCCACTCCTCAACTCCACCGCCAGCATGTGCAATGCGCCGGAGCGCGTTTTTGCAAGTCTGAACAGCACGCTCTGCCAGTCCGTTGGCTTGCGGGTGGTTCGCGGAGGTCTGACGATGATCTATCAACGAATCAATCAACAATTGCGCAAACTCAGCTTTCCACTCACTGCCCTGATCTGTACATACCTCAGCACAGGCCCCATAACGGCCCAAAATGTGGTGCTGGAAGGCGAACGCTGTCTGCTCAGCATGCTTGTCAGGCAGCGGAATGAGAACCACGTACTTAGAAAAATGTTCCACACAAATCATTACGTAGGTAAAACCCCTGGGGGTCTTCTTGAACGGACCACACAGGTCCACACCCCAGCGGTAGAATAAACCCGATATTGGCAGCGGGTTGAGCTCCAGCGCCCTGGCTGAAAAGCTGGTGTTGACACGATCGCAGGCAGCGCAGTGACGTACTACCGAAGCGACATCATCGTGCATCCCCTGCCACCAGTAGCTGGTGAGAAGCAGCGCAGTAGTGTGCCGCACCCCGAAGTGCCCAGCCTGCTCGTGGGTGCGCTTGATGATGTCAGTGCGGTCCCCAGGTTTGGGAACGACGCGTGGCTTGCCGTCGTTCTCGATGTGATAGAGTGTCTCTCCTTGGAAACGGTACTTTCGTGCACGTTGAGCACAACGCTTTTGCTCTGCCAGGTCGGTGCCAGGTGGACATTCGCCTGAGCGAAGAAGACAAATCGTGATTTCGTCGTCCCAAATATCCTGACGCCGGGCATCGGGACTGAGAGTCTGATCTTGAGCATGCGCGGCCAGCGCCATAGAGGCCCCACCCATGTCACTAAGAGGGTGAGAGGCCACGCTCACGGCAAGCCCTTGTGAGAGGTAAGCAAGCTCGTGCACGACGGATCGGCACGATGCTGCGGAAAAGGCTTGCGCCTTGGCATCTTGCGCCAGGGCGCGCAGGATTGCAACAACACTGGATATGAGTGCTTGGTCAGTTGCGTTGGCCAGCACAGAGAGACGAGCATGATCTGTTAGGCCAGGAGCGGCTGACGCCCCTGCCTCATAACCCAACACGAGGTCACACTCCCCGGGATACAGGGAATCGTACTGAGCGGTGATACTGTTGTACAACGGAGTGGCGATACTCCCCACAACATCCAAGCCACGCTGCCCCACTGAGCCTGGATAAAGCGCGCGGACGGGCTTTCCAGCATGGTCACAGGGGTAGTACGTATAGCGCATCTGACGCGCGGAGATGGGTGCTGAATGCTCACTGCTAAGCACGTCTTGGAGTTGTCTGCCGGCGGGCCGGATTGCAGATTGCACGACACAGGTGAACTCCTCGGGTGACGCGAGGTTACTCCAACACTGGTAAAGACAGTGTGAATACGAGCCAAAGCGTGCAGCATTGGTAAGGGTGGCTTTCCCAAACATCTTGTCAGCATCCTTCTCGGCAGTTTCGGACTCGGGTGTTTGGGCTGAAAGCGGTAGGGACGTGCAGCCAAGTATGCAGGCCGGTCGAGGTGAAGGAACGAGCGCCTGGAGCTCGTTCATCACGCTGAGAACCTTTGGCACTGCGTCAGCTGACTGAGCGTTCCAGAACGCGATAACCAACCACAGGCTACCCTCCTGGGCTCCTGCCAGCCTAAGCTCCGGACCTGTGACTTGCCGGACGTCCTGAGACAGTGCTATAAATGTATCGCTCCATGCTGAGAGCGGAAATAACTGGGGATAGGCAGCGCTGAGTGCTGGCAATCGCGCGGCGGCCACCATCCTTGCATGCTGGTCTATGTCCGAGTACAGATACTTGTTGACCCTAATTCCATTGCGCAGACAGCAGGGTTCTTCACCAGGGTACCCAAAAATTTCGGCCGTGTCCGAAACCCTCTGATTAACCTTTCGGGGCCCTCCCCGAAAATTTTCCTGTCAGCCGGAGAGTGTTTTCGGGTACCCCGAAACTGTCTAAAGCGGTTTTCGGGGTAAAATTTAGCTGGATTCTATCGTTATATGCTAGGACGGCTGAATTAACAGGTGTTTGATTTTATTTTGGAACATAGCTCCTGGGAGAAATATTTCAGCAAGGATTTTACCCAAAGCAAGGCTATCTTTGACTTCATAACTGAAAACTCTTCCTGCAAAACGTCAAGTTCGCTGACATCGAAGGCAAACAGGCGGTTCGAGCTTGCCGAAGCCGCGAATCCCGAGGGAGATGCGGGGCACCTTCATCATCAGTTGACTCGGGCATGTTTAACTATGCATATGCTTAGATGTATGAAAATGTGGGATATGGATATGCTTAGATGCATGAAAATGTGTGCGATACAGCTGCGATACAGCTGCGAAGCAGCCGCAATGCACATTTGTACTTGTTGTTTGACTGGTGACCAAGCGGGCCTTACACGGCAAGCCCGGTTTCCAGCCCCGGTCTGCGCCCGAAAACATGCTAATTTAGGCTGAAATATCGTTCGGTTTTCTCCGAAAATGCCTTCAAAATGCTTCGGTGGGGCCCCCGAAAAAATGCTCCAAAAGGCCCCAAATCCGTTCGGGATGCTCCGGGGCGCACTAATTTTCCTTTCGGGCAAAACGGAAAAGTCTCAAAAAAGTTTGGGCCCGAATCGGGGTGAAGAACCCTGGCAGACAGGCCTCAAGGCCCGCGCACATGCCGCCTAGCGGCTCATAAAGTGTGACTCCTTTCTGTGTGGCCAGTGGGAAGAACTGGGCTCCCACTGAAACCTTCAGGGTGTCACGGTCTGTAGGCACCGAGGGGCTGAGCCACCGGAACGTTTTGCAGCGGACAGCCACTCAGTTGCGAGGCTTTGCAGCTGGGTCCGGGCTGCGGCTCGCTGAGCATCTTCGGCCTCGGGAGGCGGCTCAAGCGACTCAAAACACCAACCGTTCCATCCGCAAAGATTCTCCTCCGGGCTGGGGCAGAAGGTGTCACTGAATGGGGCAACGGATGCCGCTGTATGGATAGTGGCGCACGCCAGCTGATGGTCAGCCCACGCTGCCCGCACGGATGCAGCAGCGAAGGCCGGGGTGAGAAGTGCGGACTCCCCGACTTCCTCATCCTCATCAAGCCGGGCGCCAGTGTTGTCAGCCTTGCTTGGCGCGGGGTTGCAGGACAGGGTGTCCGCGTTCTAATGCTTAATTCCCGGCCGATGCTCGATGACAAAATTATATTCCTGCAACGCTAGTGCAAAGCGTGCATATTGTCCTGTAAGCCCCTCCGAGCTCATCAGGTACAGCAGTGGTTGATGGTCTGTAATCAGCCTAAACGGAGGGCCACCGATCAGGTGGTGCTGGAACATCTTCACAGCCCACACGGCGGCCAGCATCTCTCCCTTGTAGATGCTGTAGTTTGCTTCGTGCATGTTAAGCGAGCGGCTGATACAAGCACACATGTATTCGTTTCCGTCGTCATCGACTTGCCCGAGGACGGCTCCTATGCCCTTGTTGGAGAAATCCGTGTGCAGTATTAGCGGGCGGGAGTAGTTGATGCGACGCAGGATAAGTCCCTCCTTGGTGAATGCAGTCTTGATGGCTTCAAACGCCTCTTGCTGCTTGGGATCCCAGACCCACGGTTCACCTTTCTTGAGGAGCTTGTTCAGATCCGCTGCGAGCTGGCTCATTTGCGGGACGTAGCAGCGGTAGTAGTTGATGAAACCCAGCTGTGTACGGAGCTCAGACACGTTGCGGGGAGGCTGAAGAGCCATGATTGCGGCGACCTTGGCCTGGTGAGGACTGATCCCAAAGGCACTGAGGTTGTGACCCAGGTACTCAATGATGTCAGCGCCGAAAATTGACTTGTCAGGATGGGCACGGAGCCCACAGGCTGCCAACACGTCGAGTACAGCGGCCACATGCTTGACGTGCTCCTCAGGCGTCTGTGACCAAATAAGTACGTCGTCAATGAATGCTACACTGACATCGGCCAGGCCTGCCTTGCCCAGCTCATAATCCATGACGTGCTGAAAGTAGGCGCTGGCATTTTTGAGTCCATACGGCATTCGTGTGTAGGCCATGAGCTTGTTGGAGACCCAGTACGAGGTACGAGCCTGATGCTCAGGCGCTATGGGGATCTGCAAAAACCCCTGCCGCAGGTCCAACTTGGAGAAAATAGTAGCTTTGCCTACGCGCTGGAAAATCTCCTCAGGACGATGCAGCCCATACTTGTCCTGTAGTGTGTGAGTGTTGACAGGGTGATAGTCCTGAGAGAGAGAGCAGGAGCGTTGCCAGCATGCTGAGCGCTGCAAGGCTTGTCCATGTGCGCTTGGTGACACTGATGCTTTTTGTGCGTAGGGCCTTAGCCCGTTTCCTCTTGCCGCTTCGCCGGGGCGGTGGCAAGGGCTCCTGGTGTGTTACGACCACGGGAGTGGCCGCAGTTGCTACGGCTCCAATCGTAGCTGCTACAGTACTGGTAGCTGCTGATGTAAAGCTGGTGACCGTAGTTATGATCGCTGATGCTGCCCGCACCAGGGCTGACCTGGGTGTGCTGGCAGACTGAGGTGCTGCATGTGTTGCGTTGTGCTGACCTGCTTCCATTCCCAACCGGTGCTCTGACGCCTGGGTAGAGGCAGCCGTAGGGGTGCTGGCGTGATTGCAGGGACTAACACATGCGTGCTGTGCAGTTGTGCTGGATGATTGAACACGTTGCAGACTGTCGTTGCTAACACATCCCCCCCAGCTCTGTTGACATATCACTGGGAAGAGAGCTGGCCCTGGTGCAGAAAGCTGTTGAACGCAGGCTAGCTGTGACCCCTCGTGTGGCAGACCGCAGAGCAGGTGTCATGGGGATGCTAATTGTGTAGTCCGGACTCTCGATGACATTGGGAAACAGGTGGAGCTGCGCTGTCGGATACTGGTGATGCGTCCGCGACAGGTAGCATTTGCTCGTTGCCCACCAAGAAATCGAACAGAGGCGTGTTGTCAACCACCAGTGTCTGAGTGAGGTTGAGCTTGAACTCGTGTATCGTGCCCGGAAGCATTGTCACTTGAACTCCCCTCGTGTCAATTTCCCCCAAAAGCTTGGCATCAACACCGGCGGACGTATCTAGGTGCGTGCGTGTGGGCATGAGTACCAAACCCAGCCGCTGCATGGTGTGCTGCATTATGAGATTTACGTCTGCGCAGTGGTCATGGAGGCTCCGGAACTCGGGGTGTTCATGACCATTGAACCGTAGTGCACCTTGTGGAAAATAAAACATGAGCTGTTTACGTGCGAAGTAGTCGGCTGCAGGACGGTTGCTTAGAAGCAGTTGCTGCAGCTCGACGCTTTTTATCTCCTGTATACTTCTGGGTAGTGCTCCAGTTACCCCTTAATCCAGTCATGTGCCTTGGCCAACCTGCTGATGATGTGAACCCCTTGATGATATATGCTGCTTCATGTTTCTCTGTACATATGGGCAAGCCGTTTCGCCCGCCAACATGCACAACTTGACCCTAAGTTAGATATCCTGGGCTGACCATGCAACACATGCCCATTCATGCTTGCAGGTGATGGTCGGGTCGGCATGGGTGCTGAATCCCGGGGCTGCTTTGTGTCCACGCGGAGAATGTTGAATAACACCAGTTGGGATGAAAGGCTGGTTCCTCTTGACCTAGAAACCACGATGGAGTCATTACTGAATTTCCTTGGGGAGCCGGTCACCGCATGGATGAATGCGCCACAGCATTTATTCCGGCGTCGTCAGACGACCTACATCAACGTCTGCAACGCTTTGGGGGCCCAGCCCCACCCTTCACTGTAAGTACACAGTTGGACAGTGTTACGAAGATTGTAAAGGATGCAAGGTTACATTCCGCTATTTCGCCATTCGAGTCATTGCAGCCAGACGGGAAGGCGGTATGGAACTTTGTTACTGGGGCCTGGGTCGGGGTAGTGTTTTCATGCGTGAACAATCAGCGGTGTTAAAGAGGTGGGTGCGTGGGCATAACAACACACGCACGATTGTATTTTTAGGCACTTTTACGGCTGGCCAAGGCTTAAGTACTTCACGTATTCATTTGTGCGTAGTTCCTAGTTTCTGAATGCGTTCGCCTGTAGCGATTCTGTTTGGGGTTCTTTGTTACCTGTGACCCACGGGTCAGATTGCCTGGAGTGACCCGAGTACGACCATATTTTCCACGTAATGATATTTTTTATTGCGTACGTACCCTGTACGTCCATACATGCTTGGTCAGGAGGTCACAGTACAACAGTCTGCGGGAGCAAACGAAGCAGGTGGCTGACAGGTACCGTGGCGAGGCAGCTGCCTTCCGACAACAACACGAGGATATTATGAAGGTCCAGAAAAAGCTCCTATCTGCTGCCGAAGAGCTGCAGGGCGAAATGGACGCACTGTGGTCAGCTGCTGCTGTACGGGAGCAGTCAGCTGCGCAGTTAGAGCAGAAGGAAAAATTTGGCGCGCACCAGCTATTCCGCCAGCAGTACGAGCTGGGCACCTCATTGACGTTAGAATCACGCGACGTTGAACCTTTCGCGCCGGCCTTCTTCACCACGGATGTGGTGAATGCAAGGACATTGCTGGAGGAGCGCATGCGGGAGTTGCCTGGGCCAGCAGATCAGCCAGGCGCGGCCATCACAGTCGCGGATGCTCCAGACCTTGCCAAGGATAGGGTTGCATGCAGGTGTGCGCGTGTGATGGATGAACTTATCGGTGTAGCGAAGCCGATGGGGTTCATCGATCGGACACCTCCGCCCACCCCAAACCCCAGCAAGACACGTGGACTGGGCAACACGGTCGACGGCAGCAGTGCTGCAAAAGCCGCTGAGGCGCTGGATGCAGCTGTGGACTGCCATGGTGAGGACAACGGCATTGGACAAGTTGCAGCGCATGATGGCTGTGCAGCTGCTATGCTCCTTGAAAGTGCCTCGCTGCCATGTGGGTCGCCCACTGGGATGTTTGTTCCGTCTACGCAGTTGGGTGCTAGCGAACTTAAGGAGTAGCTGGTGGCATTTGCTTTCCGTTTTGAGTGGCATCCTAATCGTCAGCTGCTGTTTGCTTTCCCGCCCAGTAGTGTTACATACACGATGCCATGTGTTCTGGTGAGGTGACGCGCCTCACAAGTGTGCCCACCGCCGCGGTCGTACTCACGTTGGCGCGGGATAGTCGAAGGAAGACGTGCTTTGTAGCAAACAGGCATGCGTGGTATCAGGCAAGTTTCGTTGTTCCCAGGGCTGAATTTGACATAACGTTTGGGGGGCGTGCAGACGTGTACAGGGATTCGACCCATTTGCGCGCCATGGCTAGCCAGGTTCGCTGCTTTGAACGGAGTCGGCGAGGTTGCGCGATGTGCGAGGTGTGAGATTGCAAGCGCGAGTGCAGCAGTGAGCGTTGTATGCGGGCGCTAAGTTTCCTCCAGCGGTGCAACGGACTTTGCCTAATTCGACGGCTACCTGTATTTTCCTACATGTAAGAGCTCGGATTCATGCTTCTATGTCAACTCTGTACTTTGTAGTCATGCATCACTATACGGCGGTGGTAAAACATTGACGAACAGCAGCCGTTTGGTATTGGAAAGATTATGAATGATTCTTGAATGTACCGTTGGTACGATGACCGTTGGCCCGGTGAGCCAAGGGCCGCCTTAGCGGCGTTACAGTCATGGTGCAAATGACATCAATGAAATACGCGAAATAAAGACCTCAAAAACATCAAGTTACTGTATCATGAAAGTGTTCCTCAAATAAATTTTAAGTGTCACCAGCCAACCAAAAATTGGGCCACTCATTCGTGACTGCTACCAGTAACGCTGTGTTCCCTGATTTCCTTCCTTATTAAGACGGGTCCAAATGTATTGAAAATTGTTACTTTTGACGTCCCAATTCGCCAACAAACGACGTCCTGACTTGCGCTTGCTTGCACGGTTGTCGGGCGATCTTGCGTTGTCTGAAGTTAGCGCCTTGTTCCCAGCTAATCTTTGAAGCGAACTACGGTATCCGTCCCTGTCCTCTGCCCAGCTCTGGGCTGCGACCTCCTGCGCCGCACTTGCCGTACCGCACTACAGGGCGAGCACTTAATCGGAGGGCAATCCCCAACGATTCCGTCTCGTATGCTCCATCCTCGCGCCGACAGAGAATTAGAATCGTGAGAGCAAAAAATGGGTCTTGAAAACGCCAGGAATGTGAAAGGCCCCGGGAGGAACCGTCTCGATACCAGACTTGTTGTATCTAACCAAACCACAACTGGATGGTGGCGTCGGAAGACACCGATTGGAAGAAATTTGTCCGCTTTAATAGCGGGGATCAGCCATCCCATGAATCGAACAGCCAGTTCCGAAATGGCGCGGTCCAGTCACGGAATGGCGTACACGGAATGGTGGAGCCCGCGTGTCCCAGTCATAGCCTGTGCTACGTCCCCGCCCATACTTCTGCAAGTATGGACTTCCGCCTGAGGCGGCGTTTACTTGTAGGCATCCATGACAGCTTCCTGCTCGCCATCTGACCCAGAGGTCGGAGCCATAAAAATCTGACAGAAAGGCGGCAAAATAGGCAGTTGGAATCCAGTTAGTTCCCGCGAACTTGTCCAGCAACTGCGCCAAGCGAAAGAGGGAAAACTAGACAGGAAATGTATCAGTTTGGGACCAGATTTAAGAAGCGAACACCGGCCGAACCAACAAAAAGATCGATCATGCTCCCACCTGCTGCACCCTTGGGGAAGGTCAGACGACCCTCGATTCGAGGGCCTCGAAATCCCCAGAAACAACGGCCATTTAATCCCAGCAGCCCCTGTGATCGGCATAGGGCACCCAACTGGTGCCCAGCAAAATTGCAGACGAGGTCCTCACACCTACGTCCAGGCATGTCTACATAGCCCTGAGGGCCCGCATCACCCGGCAAGCCCATGAACTCCTGCGGTGCCGTCAGTTGATCTAAATCTGGAACGTCACTAACATACACGGGCAGGTCAGCAAGTGAGGACCGGTGCTTTGCATGCAGTGCACTAGATAGACGGGCATTTTGGTCACCGGCAAGCATCACATCCTCCCCCAGCTGCCAGAGCTCAGAAATATCTTGTTGGACTCTCGCAAAAGCAGCTTCTGCTGCTGCTGCTCGCTGTGCATTAGTTGCACCTCCGGCTGGGTACACTCTGGAAGTTTCAGGTGCAAGGTAACAGGGCCCCACCAGGAGGCTGTTTCCTGACAGAAGGTTGACACGTATCCACAGGACCTCACAGCCTGCAAGACTGTTGTTTTTCCGGACAATGGTAACCCCATGGGAGACGGTATCATGCACGTAAAGAGCAAACCCGCCATAGTCAGCGTGTATGGCGTCTCCTGACCTCTGCACCCGCATCAGGCGGAAACCTTCAAGGGACACGTCACTGTCTGGCACTGCATCCGTTAAGTGTGCTTCGGTAGCAATGATGAGATCATGGCGAGTCACAAAAGACTTAATTCCGGCACGGTCAAGCTTAAAAACTCCTGCCTCCAACAACCCATGGACATTCCACAACAAAACCTTCAAACCTCTTGGCCCTCGGCTCACGTTATCCTAGTCATCCACTTCAGCAGGCAGGCCTGAAACCGGTTAGCACTAGTGAGCTTGCCAGCCTGGTCATGAGGTCGGTTATCAGCTCTGCTGCTGGGCCCTGCACGTCCCCCCTGCTTCGAATTGTGTTCCTTCATCAACCCCCAGACCTTGCTGGCCAGTCCCACCATGGCTGTCTCGATTAGGGGTGGAAACTTACGGCGTAATAGACTTTTTGGACCGTAAGTTACGCAAAGCGTAAAGCGTAAAGCATCAAATACCGTATATTACGGTTTGGAGCGTCCTGAGACCAACCGTATTGCTTAAACGTCATCGCGTGATCCGTACTCACTACTAACTTATTGTGGGGAAGGCCATTGCGTCTGCGACCACACTCCCGCGGTACCCAAACCCTTCAAAGACAACTCCTATCAGCCATTTGGCTGTTAGTGGGAGGGCGGGTGGGCCGCTCGCACGGCAATCGAGTAGAGAGTACGAAAATAACCTAATGCAGTCATCGACAGCAGAAAACGTAAGCCTCCAGCCTCAGGCCGACTCTCTTACCTACCATTCATATTTTCTACCTCGTTCCCAAGACTCCGCCGCGTTGCCTCTAGTTCGGCTCGTGCCACAGGTAACTTCGCTCGTCGCTACTTTGCCATTCACCTTCGCCTCCACCCAGCCTCTGCTTCTCCACAGAAGCGGCGACCTCCTTCGCCGTTGTTACGCCTCGTCTATGCGAATCCTCCTCATCCGACTGGGTCTTCTGCCTACCCGGTGCGCGCCCCCTCTCTCCGCGCATCCGTCTCTCCGGTCCTCTCTAACGGTTGCCTACCTTACTGCAGGACTCGCCCCTTGCCTGTCCGTTGCCGGGTAGGCTTTTCTTGCCTTCCCCGGCCCCACTTGGGGCGCCCCT
>NW_003307658.1:88956-105652 GCF_000143455.1 Volvox carteri f. nagariensis | reverse complement strand
GCCACGCAGGCCGCTGGCGCTTCCCGCGCGGAGCTCCACGCATTCTCCCAAATTCGCAGCGCTCAAGTCCTGGAGCGTTATACCGACGCCTCTCGGCCCACTCGTGTCCCTCGCGGCTCCGGTCCCAGATCCTAGCTTCCGCCTCCTGCTGGTGCTGCCCCTCTTGGCCCTGGCGCTCGCATCGTGGCTCGTCTTCCTCCCCTCTCCCCACCACATCGACGGGCGGGTGGGCGGGTTCTGACTTGCGCTTGCTTGCATGGTTGACTGGCGAACTTGCGTTGTCTGGATTCAGCGCTTTGTTCCCAGCTAAACTTTGTAACGAACTACCGTATCAGTCCCTGTCCTCTGGCCCATTCTGGTCTGCGCCTTCCCGCGCCGCACTTGCCGTACTGCACTACAGGACGAGCACTTAATCAACATGCATTGCTTAAACGTCATCGCGTGATCCGTACTCACTACTAACTTATTGTGGGGAAGGCCATTGCGTCTGCGACCACACTCCCGCGGTACCCAAACCCTTCAAAGACAACTCCGATCAGCCCCCAACACACACCGCGGAGCGGTCTCTCCCCCACACACATACTTCCCAGGTGTGGACCCTAGGTCCTCCCGTCCCCCAGCTCTTCCGTTCCTTGCCCCTACCATAGCACATACACAGCCTGTACCCGGTATCGGGGTGTCATAGGGCCCCTTTTTGCGGCGTTGGGCACTTGTGGTCCAGGGATGAAGAGCTCCCTGTGGGCCAGGGTCATCTGCGCTCTGATGGGCAGCGTCCTTAGGATAGCCACCCATGCGCGTGGCCAGACCGGGAGGATCAGTACACAATCGGGCCGCTCCTCCGCCACCTTGCGCAGCACTCTTGCCACGGCACTGAACGGGGGGTTAATGTACAGCAGGGGCCGAACAGTTTCCCCTCCTTCCAGGCGTCCCCACGTTGGAGAACCCCAATCCTGGGCGAAAGCGTCTACTCCTTTGACTCCCGGGCACCAGTTGGCCGCAAAGAAACTACCTGGCACCTTCGTGGTGTGCGCGTCCGCGAAAACGTCCAGAGACGGGCTGCAGCCGTGAACGCAGGGGTGCTCCCACAGCTTTGCGTAGACGGTCGGGTTCAGCATCCACTGTGATCCATCTTCGTATTTGCTGAGCGCGTCTGCCTGCTGTTGCTGCTCCCGGCTGCGTGGGTACCACACCACTGAAATGTCCGTGTCCGTATCGGCGCAGAGGCGATGGATCTCCGCCACTATGGGCAGGCAAACGGCGTTGCCTTTCATTCCAACCATGCAGAATTCCGCCGGTTGGCTGTCCGTCTGGTATTGCACCGTCCGGCTGTACAACAGGTTCGGTGCCTGCTCTCGCAACCAGTGCAAGCTGTACAGCAGCGCCCGCAGTTCTCTTTCTGTGCTGCTAAAGTCATTCCGCTGCAGCCGCTGGGTTTCCTGGGCTTTGAAGGGCACGAGCATGCGGCTGTGGGCACCCAGTTCTTCCCCAGGTAAGAAGGCTGCGAAGGCCCTGTCCGAGGCGTCCCCGACTAGCTCCGTCGTCAGTCGTAGGGCTGGTCCTTTCCGCCAAGTGGCTGTCCCGTTGCGCCTGCCCAGCAGCTCCGTGAACAAGCCTGCCTGGCGTAACACCTCCGCCGGGTCCCAAACCTCTTTGTCCCACGCCACACCCCGGGCTACGCGCCACACCATCCGCGCATACAGAGGTGCCGTGGTGACGGCGGGCGTCATGGCGATGATTTTGCCGGCCACCTGAGCCACCTGCCGCGCTGTTAGCCGCTCCCCTTCGAGCTGTGTAAGCAGCGTACGGAATCTTGCTAGCTTGTCGTCTGGTACTCTGAATGCTTGCGCCTCCGCATCCACCTCCATTCCCAAGAAACGGACTCGCCTTCTGGGAATCAGCTGGCACTTGGACAGGCTGAGGGTGAAGCCCAGGGCTGCCAGCAGCCGTACCACCGCCCCACACTGGAACTGTGCCGCGGCCTTCGACCCCGCGGCACCCATCTGGTCGTCTATCAGGAAAGACATGTGGACCCCGAGCTGCCGTAAAGGCCGGAAAACCTCGAGCTTCATACTTGTGTACAAGTGGCAGGCCGGCGCCAGGCCGAACGGCAGGTGTGGCCAAAAAAGCGTCTGCCCCCGCCACCGCATAGCCAGATATGTGTGCTCCCGTTCGTGGAGTGATAGCTGCCAGTACCCGCTCTTGTCGTCCGTGGTGTACAACCAATCTTCCGGTAAGAGGTAGCTAGGGACTTCTGCCAGTCGTTCATACTTCACAGGCCGGTACCTCAAGAAACAGTTAATGTACATCGGGTTAATACAGAGGCGCAGCTTTCCGTCTTTTTCCACCACCCGCAAGCCATTGACGACCGTGGGGGAAGGCTCGTCGGCTGGCCATTCCCGTATCACTCCTCGGTCCAGGGCCTTTCTCAATTCGGCTGTAACAAACTCATGGTGCTGAGTCGCGCTGCGATGGTTAGGAAACTGCACGGCCCGCGGCCGGTCACCCGCCATCATAAAGTCTATGTCGCAATCCGGCGCCGCGACCCGCAGCATTTCACGCACTATAGCTAGCTTGCGTCCCCGCTCCGGGGCTAGTTCTTGCCCTGGGTAGTCGCACGACACCCACTCCAGCTGGATCCCGCCCCGCAGGTATTCTAGCCACTGTTTCTGTTTATCCGTGAGGGGCCGGCCTTCGTTAGCTGCCTGAAAGAACGCTCGCCACACTGCAACATGTAGTCGTAACCTTCCGGGTTGGAAGTCTTCGGGGTCCGGGAGCAAACGGACGACCTCTTCAAGAAACTCCTGTTCATCCCGCGGATCTACCGCGTCCGGCTGACCCAGCCGCTGTAACCTCTGCCAGGCTTCCTGTAGCAGCTGGAGTGCTTCCCTGCCCGCGGCGTTGTGGGCACTCCCTTCCCGGGCCGGTGCTAGTCCTACGCCTCTGGATTCCCACCCTGTCGGCTGGTCACTCACCCACTGGTCGTCTTCGCAAGGGTCATCTTCCAGCGACACCAACTCGGTCGGATCCCTTCCGTCGCCATCCTGAGTGTCTGCCGGGTAACCCACGTCAGGTTTCCTGTCATCGTCCCTTGCCGTTCCCTGCGTGCTCTCAGTCGACCTGGTTAGCAAAGGCCTCTGGGCTTGGGTCTCCTATAAGCCGAATAATAACCGGTGGGGGGCGGGAAACAAGATAAGAAGGTCTTTGAGCTTACACTTAGGTGTCCAAAAGGGCAGAGCTGCCCCCTACCGTAACCAGAACCGCACCGCTGTCCCCAGTCCTGAACGGCAGTCACAGGCCGCTCGTCCAACACCTGGACCGTGACAGGCTTTATTCCAGCCGCCACCGACAGAACCGACCCACCAGCAGCTATCTTCCCGCCGATTGTCTTGTTTCCCGCGCCCCTGACTACAACTTATACCTTGCGCATCGCTTCATTGCGGCTAACCAGGGCGTCCACCAGCTGCGTCACTTGCTCTGCCTCCGTTGCCGGGTGTTTAAACCGGCAGGGCTGCCCCGTCTGCGCCCGGGCACAGCGCCCGTTCCACGCGTGGCTAATGCAGAGTTTGCTGCCATCTACGTTGCCTCGGTACGCAATCTCCGAGATTGACACAGTGCCCACTCCCTGGAATCCCCGTCGGTCTAGCTCCTGATTTACCGCTGCCACCACGCTAGCAGGTGGACTCAGGCGCTGCACTCCGCGGCCCCCGGCGTGAGGCGCTCCCAGCCCCCACCCACTTGTCCCCAACCCGCAGTCCTCTGCTCTGGGCGGCCGGGGCCCCCCGGTGGCCGCCCTTCCCCTGCTGCGCCGGGCCCCCACAACAGCCTGCGGTCGCCACCGTCCCCTCCCCCGTGCTTCAGGATATTCTCCGCCATCTTGTCATGACCATCGTGGATTTTCTGGGCCGCGCGCATCAACAGGATCACGGCCGGCCAGGCGCGCTCCTTCATCTCCAGAAACGTCGGCGTGCTCACGTTCACGGCCTGTAGTGCGCCCTCCAACCAGTGCAGCCGTGCATCACGAGCCCGCAACTTCAATGTCGCCAGACTCGTCTCCACCCAGCCCCACTGTACCAGGTGTCCCGTTACCTGCCCTACAAAGCGCTCCTTCGAGGCCTGCTTGGCCTGCTGACCTATAAACTTTAGCACTCCGCGACGATGCGGCTCTATTGCACCACTAAAGCACGCGCGCAGCTCCGTGACCAGCCCTGGGCCCACATTGGCCAAAGCGTCTACAACCGCCTCTTCCGCCTGCTCCAGCATCGCCGATACCGCGGATTTCACCACTCGCAGCCCGCATGGGCCTTCCATCATTGCCCCAGCCTGGGTCATGACGGTCGCCCACAGCTGGGTGTTGGGGACGCGGTCAGACTCCCCGAGATTCAGCGCCTTCCGAGCGGCCCTAAGTGCCTCCTTACGGCGGCGGTGAGCCTCCTGGACGTCCTTTTCTGTGACGACGCTGTAAACTGCGAGCTGCCCCTCCGGACCAGCAGCGGCCACCTGGGGCATTGTTCCTGCCCCCGCGTTGCTGGGCTGCTTTCCTCGAGGCCCCACGTTCGGCCCTCGTCCAACTGCTGCTGCTCCCCCTCTCCCTCTTCCTGGAGTTCTTCGTGCAGCAGTTGCTTCCAGCCTTCCCTGCCGTACCGCCTGATATACCGCGCCGTGATCCGCCTCTCTTCATGCTCCGGGTCTCCCTGGCCCTGTCTTGAGTCCCGTGGTACTTCTTCCCCGGCAAATTCAGTCCACGCCTCCGACGGCAGCCTCACTCGTACCGGTCCGTGCAACGGTAGCCGCGTCACCGCCACGCGCTTTGGGGATGGGGCCACGACTCCAAGTCCTCGCGTACGGAGCCGCTTACCCTTGCTTCGCCTATTCGCCTTCGCCGATGAAGCCTCTTTGCGGGCGTCGTCGCTGTCTGACGACTCTTCCTGTCCCTCCTCTGAGCCTTCCTTGTCCCTTTCCTGTACGCGGTTCCATTGCGTCGTGAAGGCATTCTCTGGGTCAAGGCTAACGGCCTCAGGCAACCCAACCTGGGTATTCGCTAAGCGAGGGCAACCACCCTTAGTGCTGGCCTTCCAGAAGCGGATCCATGCAGGCGGGTTCAAGGTAATTCAACCCTGCGCGGGAGCATGCCTCTGTGGCGGGCCTGCCGGGTTGCTTGCGACCAAAGCTACCGGCCTAAGGCAACTCAGCCTGGGTGCTTCGCCACGCGAGAGCATACCCGCTGGGGCTGGCCTTCCGGATGTATGCGACCAAACCTACCGGCCTAAGGCAACTCAGCCTGGGTGCTTCGCCGCGCGAGAGCATACCCGCTGGGGCTGGCCTTCCGGATGCATGCGACCAAACCTACCGGCCCAAGGCAACTCAGCCTGGGTGCTTCACCGCGCGACAGCAAACCCGCTGGGGCTGGCCTTCCGGATGCATGCGACCAAAACCTGCCGGCCCAAGGCAACTCAGCCTGGGTGCTTCGCCGCGCGAGAGCATACCCGCTGGGGCTGGCCTTCCGGATGCATGCGACCAAACCTACCGGCCCAAGGCAACTCAGCCTGGGTGCTTCGCCGCGCGACAGCATACCCGCTGGGGCTGGCCTTCCGGATGCATGCGACCAAAACCTGCCGGCCCAAGGCAAATCAGCCTGGGTGCTTCGCTGCGCGACAGCATACCCGCTGGGCTGGCCTTCCGGATGCTTGCAACTAAACCTAACGTCCTAAGGCGCCTCAGCCTGGGCGCTTCGCTGCGCGAAAGCATGCCCCCTGGGCTGGCCTTCCGGATAGAATGCAGCTCCACACGGTAGCTCGGCCCTTCGCGAGACCTCCTTCGGATGAACCGCATCGGCCCCCTCCGGGTAACTAGTTGGTCCGCCATTCTGACGTCCTCCTTCGTCTCGCTGTTGAATGATGTCCTCCAAGCCTTCTTGGACTCCGCCGCGCGATTCCTCGCGCTCTGCCATCACTTCGCTGTTACTGGCGACCGATATGCCAGCAACGTCGGATCGCCTTATCTACTTTCCTATTGAGCTGGGTCACGAATACAAAGTAAATCCCTATTTAAACAATTCAAACTCCCCAACAGACGACGTTCTGACTTGCGCTTGCTTGCATGGTTGACTGGCGAACTTGCGTTGTCTGGATTCAGCGCTTTGTTCCCAGCTAAACTTTGTAACGAACTACCGTATCAGTCCCTGTCCTCTGGCCCATTCTGGTCTGCGCCTTCCCGCGCCGCACTTGCCGTACTGCACTACAGGACGAGCACTTAATCAACATGCAATGCTTTACGGTCCCGTACCAGTGGCCATTTTCGTGAACCCAAAACGTTTTAGTAATTATAGTAACAATAAATAACATTTTCTTTTAGCTGCTACCTCTGTTCGCGTGGGTGCCGGACACGGACAGCGATGACGACATCGCGATTGGCGCGCTCGCACGGAAATAAATGCACGACCACTTCAGAATGAGCAGAGTGCTGATTTCTAGTATCATTGTTTACATAGCTACCTTGGTGCTGGTATAGATCTACTTAGTTGTGGCTATGTTGAGGTGCGTTTTCGAACTTCGAAGCAAGGTTTTCGCGGCAAATCGGACACCCTAAGTTAACAGACAAAATGGACACCGTAATTGACGTTACGCCGTCACACCGAAATTACGGTCGTTTTTGGGCCCGACCGTAATTTACCGTAACCGAAAAGCGTAAGGCGTAAAACCGTAAAGCGTAAGTTCCCACCCCTAGTCTCGATCCTGGTCCTTAGCACTCCTCCGCCCTGAGGTGTAGCGAAGCCGTCAATATCCATGGTGTGGCCGGCGGCAAAGATGGGCCTCGGATCACGAGGTGCTGGTGCCTGGTTTTGGGACTGATCGAGCCTACTAGGTGATGCTGAGTATATGAGCCCGTATACTGGCTCTGTACGTGGGTACTTGCCGCCTTTCGCTTTTACTGCACTCAGTGAAGCCACGGGTGCTTCTCGGTTCTTCACCCCCAGCTGCTGTCTGTAAGACGGCGGATTTGGTGGTGGGGCGGCTGGTGGTAATGCCATTGGCATGGGAGGTGGTGGTGGTGGTGGTGGCGGCATGCTGCCACCGGCAGCTGCACCACCGCTACCAGTAACACCGACTCTGCCAGCACAGCCCTTGGAAGGCACATTTACAGCATCGTCATCGTTCTCAGCATCCATCTCTACCCGAAGACCCAACCTTTTCAGGTCAGGTGCGGCTTTGAAGTATTTGGCCGGGTCTTTCCTGATGTCAATGAGCCAGCTCTTCGTGCTGCGATCTGGCCTCTCAGTACGAGTGAGGAGACTGATGTCAAGCATGTGCAGGCCCCGCTCGGCGAGGCAGGCCCGGATGCTGCCCTCATCTTTGTTCCTGTCGGTCGTGATAACGATGCTGTCCCAATAAAAGAACCGATTGCTGCTGAATTGCTGCTGATCAGTCCGCGGGCATCCATTGTGATGCTGCTCAGGTCGGTTTCCATGGCCAGCTTACCATGGCCAGCTTACTGACCCGGCCCTGGAGGTCGATGATCTGCACGCGGGAGAGTTGTTGCTCATTTTTCAGATCGAGCATCTGTGTGTGTGTGTGTGTTCTGCCTTCACACAGAAGAGCATACAGCCTTGTCCAAATAGTCAGCGTGACAGGCTGTACTTGAAGCCTTACCAATTCAAGTTCCGATCCACATTTGTTCAAGTTTTTTCTACGTTTTCTGATTCAATTTCTTCCAATGTCAACTATTAATGACAATGCACCATCGACTGAGAACGTCGCCACTGTTCCAGGTGGGGCTGGTGGGGGTTTAGGCGCCACTGGGCCCTCCCCACTGGCCGGTGCTGCTAAAACAGGTGCCGCGGTTTTAGAAACTGTCAGCGGTGGCGGATTGCGCAGCAGCAACCACAGGGGTGGCGGCCAGCGTGGAGGTCATGACTAAGTCGTGATGCAAAGCGCCATGATTGCAGTGATCGCAATGGCAATGGCCGCCACAGCGGCAAGTAGTGTATTTCAGGTGTTAGCGCCGTAAAGTGGGCCCGCGTGCCCTGCTCTTTCTTCTAGGCCCGCGTGCCGTTTCAATTCTTAAAGGACCAACACCGGTCAGTGCAGCATGCGCAGGAGTAACCTTTCCTGGTCGCGATGAAGTTGCCAGTGAGCATCGAGTTGGCCACCCACGAGTGCAATTGAGGCGCCCGCATGTGCAGGAGTAATCTTTTCTGGTCGTGATGAAGTTGCCAGCGAGCATCGAGTTGGGCACCCGAGAGTGCGATTGAGGCGCCCGTGTGCGCAGGAGTAATCTTTTCTGGCCGCTATGAAGTTGCCAGCAAGCATCGAGTTGGGCACCCGTGAGTGCAATTGAGGCGCCCGTGTGCACAGGAGTAATCTTTTCTGGCCGCTATGAAGTTGCCAGCGAGCATCAAGCTGGGCACCTGCGAGTGCAATTGAGGCGCCCGTGTGCGCAGGAGTAATCTTTTCTGGCCGCTATGAAGTTGCCAGCGAGCATCAAGTTGGGCACCCGCGAGTGCAATTGAGGCGCCCGCATGTGCAGGAGTAATCTTTTCTGGCCGCTATGAAGTTGCCAGCGAGCATCGAGTTGGGCACCCGCGAGTGCAATTGAGGCGCCCGTGTGTGCAGGAGTAATCTTTTCTGGCCGCTATGAAGTTGCCAGCGAGCATCGAGTTGGGCACCTGCGAGTGCAATTGAGGCGCCCGTGTGCGCAGGAGTAATCTTTTCTGGCTGCTATGAAGTTGCCAGCGAGCATCGAGCTGGGCACCCGCGAGTGCAATTGAGGCGCCCGTGTGTGCAGGAGTAATCTTTTCTGGCCGCTATGAAGTTGCCAGCGAGCATCGAGTTGGGCACCCGCGAGTGCAATTGAGGTGCCCGTGTGCGCAGTTGTTGGCACCCATGCGTGCAGACGTGAGCATCGTCGATTGCCTTCTTTATTCGCGGTGTCTTCCTCTCCCGCTTTTCTTCTATCACCTTTCTTGTCTTGAGTTCGTGAACAGACCGTCGTACGGGTTCACTCTGTGGCAGCACTTGCCGTACTCTTGGGACAATTCGCTTCAAGTCAAGCAGTCCATTAAATCGCCTTGGCAGCCGGCCGGCTGGGGGGACCCATTTTTTGCCTGTCGTCCTTCTTTAAGTGTTGTCCTACTTCCTCGCTCACCCGTGTCTCCATCAGTCCGTCCGGTGCACGCTCGCAGGCTTCCACCACCACCAGTGAATTCCGTCTAAGGAACCATGGATTCGTTCTCTCATGACGACGCTATCGCTTTCCTGTCAGAGCTAGGGGTGGAGGCCCTCTCGCGTCCGGGCCTTGCGGAAGACGCCCAGATGTCCGTCAGTCGCAACGCCAGCCAATTCAAAAGGCAGCGCCTTTTAGGTCAGCCGCGTGGCCCACCTGCTGCAGCCCCCGACGACATGCCAGCCCCCAAACGGCCTGCACCGGGCCCTGCCCCTGCCCATCAGCCAAACCTGGACCCCGTGTCAGTCCCGGCAAGTCTGGCCACGCATCGGAAACAACCAGCCTGTCCCGCGGTGGCACCAGAAGGTGCGAAGGTTGAGGCCCCGGGTGACCTCCAGAAGGTTAAAGGGGAGTTTTCTAGTCCTACTTCCGACAACGCCTTGGGAGTTCGGTCGTTACCAGCAGCGGGTCAGCCTCCCACGCCGCCCCAGACGAGAGGACGCCTCTCTGGCAAAAAGAGCGCTTGGAAGGCTTGGGTTGTGAACACGCTGGTCATCTCACGCATCACGTCGGGCTTCCCACTCCGTTGGGTCTCCAGCCCCCCCCCAGCACTCAGGCCGCAATCACGCTTCGGCAACCGCCAACACCGCGTTCGTTGACAAAGCCATCGCGGACCTGTTGGCGTCGGGCACAGCCCGCGTATGGCCGATGCAGCCTCGTGTGGTTTGCCCGTTGGGGGTCGTGCAGCAGGCAACTAAGCTCCGGCTCATTTGGGACGGCAGGCCGGTAAACGATTACTTGCACGTCCCCTCTTTCCGCTACGAAGACTTGAAGGCGGTTCCTGGTTGGCTACTCCCAGACGATTACCTATTTACTTAGGACCTCAAAAGCGGCTACCACCACCTCTGTTCTGGGAATATCTCGGCTTCTGCTGGAGAGGCGTCTTCTATGTCTTCACGCAACTGCTTTTTGGCCTCGCTTCCGCTTGCTGGGCGTTCACGAAGCTCATGCGAGAAGTCATGCGCCCCTGGCACAAGCGCGGCTGGCGATGCTCGGGCTACATAGATGATCAGGTTCACGCAGACCAGAACACTGATAACTTGGTACGGTGCAGGGCCGAAGTGGTTGCTCAGTTGGAGGCGCTTGGTTTCCTGGTTAATAAAGAGAAATCTATGCTGGGGGCCGTGCACCATCGCATTAAATACTTGGGCATGCTTATCGATACCAAGGACGGCGTTTTCATCGTGCCAGGCGACAAGCAGGACCGCCTCCTATCCACGATCAATTGCGTGCTCACGGTGCGGTGCTCGACCGCCCGCTTATTGGCATCCCTAAAAGGCCAAATACTGTCCATGTCTTGGGCCCTCAGACCTTGGGCCCGGCTGCACACCCGAGCTCTCGGTAAACTCGTTGAAACTCGCCAGACTTGGAAAACCCACCTCCTCCTCTCTGATGATGCGCGGGAGGAGCTGATTTTCTGGGAATCGTCCTTTGATCGGTCACAATGGCCACCGGCACATGTGGGTTCCGTCCGTGGTGCATTCCCTCTTTTTTTGCGACGCCGCAGGCAAATCCTCTGAGTCTCTCGGAGGTTGGGGGGCCTGGACTATCCTCAATGGCCAGTTGGCGCCAGCACGCGGCGAGTGGACGCCCGACGTCAGCGCTATGGGGTCTACCCCGCAGGAACTCCAGGCCATTCTGAACGCGATTCAATCGTTCGACAATCCAGCCGGTCTCTCTGGTCAGTCGGTTAAAGTCATCACTGACAACCTTAACGCCACGAACATTGTCAACAAGGGCTCCACAACTCCCACAAGGTCGCCTGCGAGCTGCACAGCTACTGTTTCGAACAGGACATCCGCTTGCAAGCAGAGTGGCGACCCCACGGCCAGAACCAGCTTGCTGATGCGCTTTCGAAACTGCAAGACCCTGATGACTGGGTGCTGAAGCCCAGCATATTCCGCCGACTTCACGACACCTGGGGCCCCTTCGACATCGACCTTTTTGCGTCCCACGCGAACTTCCAACTCCCCGTGTACTACTCCCACTACTTTACCCCAACGACGTCTGGAGTCGATGCGTTCAGGTTCTCATGGGGGCGCAGGTGCTGGGCGAACCCGCCCTTTCACCTCCTCCTCAGGGTGTTGCAGCACGCCGAGGCCTGCAAGTACCAGCTCTGCCTTGTCGCGCCTTTCTGGCCTACCCGCGACTGGTGGCCTTTCATCACGGCTGACGGGGTCTGGTTCAAACCCTTCGTGAGCGGAGCCCGCACGCTCGGCCGGGCCTCAGATGTTTTCCTGGCCCGCACCTCAGGGGTCCCCCTGCCCAAAGGCGCATCATGCTGGTCCACCTTGGCCCTTCTGGTCGACTTCTCGGCCTCTAACATCAACCGCATCCGTGTCCCCGCCGATCCAATTGCGCCCCACGCACAGATTTAGACACCCGGGCCGAGGCTCTCCTGGTCGCTCTTGGTGCGGAGGCAGACGCGGAACTCTCCACTTTGGCGACTCAATTCGCCAAAGTGGCCGGGCAGACCCTCGCCCCACGGACATCCAACGAATACTCGCGGTCTTGGGAACCTTTCCGTGAGTGGTGGGCGGCCAGGCAACTGCCTGGAAGCATCTATGACACCTCGGGCGAGGTGGTGGCGCTCTACCTGCTCTCCCTGCTGAACTCGTCCAAGGAAGATAAGGTGGGGCCTGGACGGGTCCGCACAGCGAGTGCAGCAATCAGCTCCTACTTCCGCCTGGCCAGCAGAGTGTCCCCTACAGAGCACCCTGCCTGCAGCATCGTCCGCGACCTCGCTGAAAAGCAACTCCAAGGCCGCAAGCTGGAACACGACACCCTGGAGCCGGTGGACGTCACGGCACTGACCCGGCTGATTGGTGGGCCAGAGCCGCCCCTCGACCAACTCATGACCGTTACGGCAGTTGCAGTCATGTTCACAGGGTTCTTTCGGTTTGACGACGCTGCGGAGATAAGCGTTCACGAGGACCTTCTGGTTATCACGGCAACCGGGATGGATGTCTTCATCCCTCGGTCCAAGACTGATCAGCAGAGACAAGGTCACTGGGTTCCCATCGCCCGCGTCGATGGTGCCGCCTGCCCCGTAGGCCTGACAGAGCGCCTCCTCACCCTAGGACGGTACAAACGCCGCCCAGACACGCCGGACGAGGATGTCGGGCCCCTTCTGCGGCCTGTCCAGTGGAACAGGGCCGGGGGACACCTGTCGGGCCCTCTGACAGGCATGGTGGCCCAGCCGATCCACTCTCTGTCGTACCCTGCCTTCTGCCACCGGCTCAACAAGACCCTGCAAGCGGCGGGGATCACCCGCCGCATCACTGCACATTCCATGCGCATAGGAGGAAATAGCACTGCCGCCGATCACGGTGTGCCTGCGGACCTGCACAAGGCGCACGGCCGGTGGTGCAGCGACGCCATGGTGCAGCACTACACGCAGCACGACGGGGAGGCGAAACTCTCCGTCTCCCGCAGCCTAGGCCTTGCCAGTGAGCAAATGTCTCTTCGGTCTGCTGTGTAAGGCCCTAGGCAGAGGTGCAATTCTCGCCAAAATCGTCCAAACCACACCGTTCAGCACCGTCGGGTCAGACAATCCACAGCCACCAGAACCAGTTAAGGGAGACAGTAACACAGAATTGTTGGCTTAGATGCGACGGAGCGAAGCGACCGGAGCCTCTAAGGCTGGTTCTGTGGTACTGTCGTACAACTGGGTCGCAGTGGCGACTTAAACCTTACTGCTCTCCTGGTGAAGTCATTCTGCCTTCACACAGAAGAGCATTCAGCCTTGTCCAAATAGTCAGCATGACAGGCTGGTCACCGAGCTTCCTGAAGTCCCCGTAGAGGGCTAGGAGCATGCCAGCAGTGATAAGGCCATCTGGACTGCCCCGCGCTCTTGCCAGGTACTCTGTATAAATGTTGTCCATTCTATATTGCAATTTCGAGGTCGGATTACACCAGAAATTTCAGCGAGGCAGGGCCACGGGCGTTGGCGGCATGCAGCACTGTTGGTTCTATACTACAGTATGTGCATTTCTAATCCTATTTAACCGATGTTTCGCATTCCTTATGCCATGCAAGGGTGTCCATGTGCATGACTCCACTCCATTCCTATTACCACCTCTTTGTGTAAGCCCTATTACCACCCCTTTCTTTTTAAGCAACTGGGCCATTAGCTCCTGCTACGAGTCTATTGCCATTTCTGTTACAGATATTGGCTGTGCTCTCACAGCCTGATCGAAGAAAAGGCCGCACCGAATGCGGCAGAGCGAAAGGGCGGGCGACGCGGCCTCCAGGGTGGGGGGGCGGGACGCGTGCTGAATAACAAAAACTGTTGGTGAGACGCTATCTCACAGGGACCTAGCAGACACGACTAAGGAGACATTAGCCGTTACACGTATTCGGGAGATCCGCGACCTACCACCGAAAGCCCCTTTGCCTAGGCGTAAACGTGTGAATCTGAGGTACTGTTACCGATAAACAGCAGAGACTTATAAAGGCTTGGAAAGCCTATCCCAAAGGACGAGAGCTACCGGTACGCTAGAACTTAACAGCCGTTTTGACGGGCCTCCCGAGACAGGTCCAAAGCTGTCACTCAGTCTAACATACGACCTCAGACCGGCCTCAGCTGTCACTCACGATAGTCTGACAAGTTACCCAAACAGGCCACAGGGCGACACGGCAACCCTTCGCACCAACACGCCCCCTCGTGTCGCACTAGGGGCCTTACTACAAATTGCTAGTACCGACTAGCTAGATCGGCCGACAAGTCCGCGGTCCAGGCCGACTGCTCAACACTCAGCAGATACAAACGCAGCTTGCCAGCCTTCAGCCTGATGGCTATGCGGTCTGGCGCTGCTGTACAAACACAAACAGGGAAAACAGTGCCGTACAACACCAAACGCACTGCCTACGGCGCCCCTTCGGGCATTAACCTGCCCATTCGGGCGCCTGCTCACGCCCCCTCAGCACCCCCTTAAAGTCTAGCTCAAAACAAGTCCTCAAAGCCCTCAGCACTCCTCCTCTGGCGGTCTAAGTGACGCCCAGCGCTGTGCGGCAGCGCACGAACTTGACCTCGCCCAGTGCCTTGGTTAGGATGTCAGCCACCATGTCGTCGGTGGTGCAATAGCTGAGCTTCACCTCACCACGCGCGACCCTCTCGCGCACGATGTGGTGGTGCACGACGATGTGCTTGGAGCGCACCGACGTGATGGGGTTGTTGCCGAGGCTGAGCGTGTTTATCCAAAATCACACACTGCGAAGCAACCGGTGATGGCTGCTTTGGCGGCCGTGACCAATTGCAAGTTGTCCGCCGCCACCAGCATGTTGTCAACGTGCACGAGCACATAGATTGAGCTGTCGGACCCGCGCTTGACGAATAGCGCGGGGTCGGACATAGACGGCCCATAGCCTAGTTTGCCCAACACCGCCGCCAGTTTCTCGTACCAGCAGCGCGGGGCTTGCTTGAGATCGTAGACGGACTTTGACATCCGCCACGTTTTGACGTCCACCTGATGGACCGTCATACCCCTGGCCGCTGCCACAGCCAGAAGTGCCCGCAGGGAGGTTGCACTGTTGCCTCCGCCGTTAGTACTGCTGTCAGGCACGCTAAAGTCAGCGCGATCTGTGCTACCCGACGCTTTACTAAGCAGCGGTAGTCCACCCAAATCTCCGCCGCCGCCGCAGCTGTTGTCGGCCGCACTGATTGGGGCCAGCGGCGGGTGCAGCGGTTGCCGTTGACTGCAAGTGTTAGGGCGGAGAGTGGACGCTGGGTTGACTGGGGGCGGGGCGTCCACTTGAATCAGCGGTGTGACAGGCTGTGTAGATCCGCCGACGGGGTCGTTGCCGCCAGGACGGGCGGGGCTGGCGCTGAAGGGGGTGCCCGCCCGCTGAGACGCCAGGCCGCCGAGGTCGTCATCGAAGGTGACATCGCTGCTAACAGTCACCTTGCCGTCGATGAGGACGCGGTGGGCGGCCGTGCCGCGCTCCGGTCCAAGGTAGGTTCCCGCCTCTGTGCGGGGACTGAGCTTATCCTGCAGTTTGCCGTCCGGTTGACCTTCGCCGGCGTCACTGCTGCTGGCGCCGTTCGGCTGGTCTCCGCCAGCATCATTGCTGCTGACGCCATTCGGCTGGTCTCCGCCGGCGTCACTGCTGCTGGCGCCGTTAGGCTGGTCTCCGCCGGCGTCACTGCTGCTGGCGCCGTTCGGCTGGTCTCCGCCGGCGTCACTGCTGCTGGCGCCGGCGGCAAATCCGCCAGCACTGCTACCTCCACCGGCTCTGACTTCCGCAGCGCCGAGCGCACTGACGGCGCGTTTGGTCGGCACTAGAAGGTCCACGTCCCTGACGTAATGCCCACGCTCGCTCCACGCGGTGATAGACGAACCGCCGTGCGGCAGGCCTACGCGCGAGAACCGGCGGCCTGACTTGTCCGTGCCGAACGTGACTGAGCAGCCGCGCGTCACGAGAAGGTCGACAGACATGAGCGTCAGTCCCGAGCTGGGGACATGGAGCACGTTGCGTAGCAAGACGGTTTCTCCATCGCGCGTCCGTAGGAGTAGCTGCCCTGTCCCCATGACGTCGGCTAGCTGGTTGTTCCCCCACTTAATTTGCTTGGGCGCGCCGGCAGGAACGTAATTATGCAACAGCGAGCGGTCACCTGTAAGGTGGCAAGGCGAACCAGAGTCTAGGACAACACGTGAGCTGCTACCACTGCCATCAACGACCAGCACCGTGGCACGGTTCTGGCGTGAGCTTACACCGCCGCCGCCGCCGCCACTGCTTCCGCCAGCAGTGTCGCTGCCGCTGCGGCGGCCGTTGCCGCGTCTAACACGGCCGCGTTCGCGCGTCCTGTCGCCCCCGCTGTTATTGCCGCCGCTGGTGCCTCCGCCGCCTCCATCACGATGGCGGTTGCCGCTGCCACTGCTGCCGGCGCCAGTGCTGCGTGGCTGCTCAAACGCATTGCTGCGGTAGAGGCCTACGGACACGTCCGCCTGCTTAAGGGGGCACTCACGGACATAGTGCCCAGGCTGTCCACAGTAGCGGCAGGTGTCGTTGGCCCCCGCGGCGCCCGAGGCGCCAGCAGCACCGCGGACTCCACGGGCGGTGCGACCAGGGCCAACAGCTCCAACCAGGCCGGACTTGACTGCTTGGGCCTTCAGGTTGTTCTCCTTCTCCCGCAGCATGAACACGAGCTGCGGGGTAGTCAAGTTGGGCAAATACATCGCGAACTCTACAGTAATAGCGTACTGTGGAGGCAGACCGTGGAGAATTGCATGACGCATAGCAGCCTCGTCCCACTGGCCACCCGCCGAGATAATGTCACTGCGGAGCTGCTCCGCCCGCTGAATGAAGTCAGCAGTCGTCTCGTCGTCGCGCATGTACAGCTGCTTCTGCGGCTCTAGCAGGCTAAGCCGGGCCTGAGAGGCAGAACGGAACTGCAGCTGTAAGAGCTGCATGGCGGCGAGAGTCGACTGACAGTTCCTGAGCAACTGCTTTACTGGCAGTTCGCAGGATAGACGCA
>NW_003307658.1:78600-79852 GCF_000143455.1 Volvox carteri f. nagariensis | reverse complement strand
CGGTCCATTGCTGCTATGCATCATTACTTTTGCAACCCGGAAAGTCGTGTAGTGTTATCTTTCAACATGATGCAAGACGAACGATGGTGAACGAACTCTATTCGATCAGTGTTTGAGAGATTGTGGTGTGCGCGTGTTGCGGCATTCCCCACGGCGTTTGCACGAAGTAAACTGTAACTCATCGGGGGGGGTCTGGGGGGGGCGGAGCCCCCCCCAGCGCCTTACAGATTCGGAATACTTTTATTCCCGCGACTAAAAACCTATTCCTCCGTTCGGACTGGAAAATTCACCGGCAAAATTGAAAAGAAAAACACTGTCCCGATCGATCCAAAGGGAGGCGGCATCCGCCTCGTTTGCCGCACTCTCAACCCTCTCCACCTGCAAAACGATGCTGTGCTCTTGCAGGAACTCCCACAGACACTGCAACTCCGCGTGCATAGCCGGTGACCGCGAAGACAGGCGACCCAGAACTGCCTGAGTGCAGGTGTTATCCTCCCGAATCAACACAACATGCTGCCGAACGAGAGGGAGACAAGTCGGGTGTCGGCTTCCTCGAAGCCGGAAAAAGGGCGGGGGCCCCCTGCATCCGTACAGGCCGGTAGCTAGCGCGGCACGTGTGACAATTGATGGGTAGTGTCAACGCGGTGGGAGATGTGCTTTGTTGCAGCAGTGCTGATGGTGTGGGAGCTAAGCTTGCACCGGCGGAATCGTCAGCACTGCCTGCGGGCTCCACGCGAATCGCATCCATCCCGGGTGCATGCGGCATGGACAGTGCGGCAGACTGCAAGTCGGAATGCCCGTGCGGGCAAATGGTAACGAAAGCTGGGTGAATTTCGGTGCTTTCTGTGATGTTTATCCCCGAAGCGCTCAGCAATCCGCCCCACAGCCGCGAGCTTCATCGGGGCACACCGCAAGTCTCTGGAGGCCCCATGCATTGGCCAAAGTACATGTACAAACAAGCAGCTTGTGTATTTCATAGAGAAATGAAAGCAAATTTGTTGGCCTGCTGGTGGCAAGTCGGATTGCCCATGCCGGCAAATGGTAACACAAGCTGGGTGTTCGAGTTATCATCGTCATCTCAGAATCCCAGTATGAGATACGCGGCAGCTTTCAGGATGAAATTTAGCGCGAGAGGTGTTGATGTGACTTTTGAGGTCGGTGAATGGAGGCAGCCAAACTTGCAGGCATGGAGGCAGCCACCCCCCCACCAGCAACAACGCTGGCAGCGCCAGCAACAGGCCCGCAGCCGGTG